>NC_041388.1:444316664-444385926 GCF_002162155.2 Triticum dicoccoides
GCGCGCCCCCACCCTCGTTGCTTGTGGGTGGCCCCCCTCTGGTACTTCTTGCGCTCAGTATTTTTTATATATTCTGGAAATAGCTTCCATGAAGTTTCAGGACTTTTGGAGCTGTGCAGAATAGGTCTCTATTATTTGCTCCTTTTCCAGCCCAGAATTCTAGCTGCCGGTATTCTCTCTCTTGATGTAAACCTAGTAAAATAAGAGAGAATAGGCATAAGTGTTGTGACATAATTTGTAATAACAGCCCATAATGCAATAAATATCAATATAAAAGCATGATGCAAAATGGATGTATCAGGAAGGAATCGGTGGAAACCGTGTCGGTGTCGACAAGCATCGGATCGGTGGAACCAACCGACTCCAGATCGGTGGCAGGCTCGTTGGCGATGTGAAGCTTGCCGAGAAGGTCGACGAAGCAGCTCTCGGAGCTGGCTGCTCCCGCGTGAGGAGTGGGTTTGGTGGAGAAGCGAAGATCGCCAACAAGATCAGTGAGGCTAGCCGCCGCGCAGGCAACTTCCGCATCGTGCAGCGCGTCAACGCAAACACCATCGGGCGAGCCGGGCTGGCTGCGCTCGCGAGGGAGTGCTACGTCTTGAGATTGCGTTGGTTTTCCCCGAAGAGGAAGGGATGATGCAGCAGAGTAGCGTAAGTATTTCCCTTAGTTTTTGAGAACCAAGGTATCAATCCAGTAGGAGGCCATGCTCAAGTCCCTCGTACCTGCACAAAACGTTAGCTACTCGCAACCAACACGATTAGGGGATGTCAATCACTTCATGGTCACTTACGAGAGTGAGATCTGATAGATATAATATTTTTAGTATTTTTGGTATAGAGATGCAAAGTAAAAAGTAAAAGCAAAGCAATATTAAAGTGATGGATATTGATATGATGAGAATAGACCCGGGGGCCATAGGTTTCACTAGTGGCTTCTCTCAAGAGCATAAGTATTCTACGGTGGGTGAACAAATTACTGTTGAGCAATTGACAGAATTGAGCATAGTTATGAGAATATCTAGGCATGATCATGTATATAGGCATCATGTCCGTGACAAGTAGACCGAAACGATTCTGCATCTACTACTATTACTCCACTCATCGACCGCTATCCAGCATGCATCTAGAGTATTAAGTTAAAAACAGAGTAACGCCTTAAGCAAGATGACATGATGTAGAGGGATAGTTTCATGCAATATGATAAAAACCCCATCTTGTTATCCTCGATGGCAATGATGCAATACGTGCCTTGCTACCCCTTCTATCACTGGGAAAGGACACCGCAAGATCGAACCCAAAGCTAAGCACTTCTCCCATGGCAAGAACTACCAATCTAGTTGGCCAAAGCAAACGGATAATTCGAAGAGACTTGCAAAGATAACCAATCATACATAAAAGAATTCAGAGAAGATTCAAATATTATTCATAGATAGACTTGATCGTAAACCCACAATTCATCGGTCTCAACAAACACACCGCAAAAAGAAGATTACATCGAATAGATCTCCACAAGAGAGGGGGAGAACTTTGTATTGAGATCCAAAAAGAGAGAAGAAGCCATCTAGCTACTAACTATGGACCCGAAGGTCTGAGGTAAACTACTCACACTTCATCGGAGAGGCTATGATGATGTAGAAGCCCTCCGTGATGACGGCCCTCTCTGGCGGAGCTCCAGAACAGGCCCCAAGATGGGATCTCGTGGATACAGAAAGTGACGGCGATGGAATTAGGTTTTTGGCTCCTTATCTGTTTGTTTAGGGGTACGTAGGTATATATAGGAGGAAGGAGTACGTCGGTGGAGCTCCGAGGGGCCCACGAGGCAGGGGGCGCGCCCTAGGGGGGCGCCCCCACCCTCGTGACCGCCTCTCTGATGCCTTGGCGTAGGGTCCAAGTCTCCTGGATCATGTTCGGTGAGAAAATCACGTTCCCGAAGGTTTCATTCCGTTTGGACTCCGTTTGATATTCCGTTTCTTCGAAACACTGAAATAGGCAAAAAAAGAGCAATTCTGGGCTGGGCCTCCGGTTAATAGGTTAGTCCCAAAAATAATATAAAAGTGGAAAATAAAGCCCAATATAGTCCAAAATAGTAGATAATATAGCATGGAGCAATCAAAAATTATAGATACGTTGGAGACGTATCAGGCATCCTCAAGCTTAATTCCTGCTCGTCCTCGAGTAGGTAAATGATAAAAAGAGAATTTTTGATGCGGAGTGCTACTTGGCATAATTTCAATGCAAATCTTCTTAATTGTGATATGAATATTCAGATTCGAAAGATTCAAGACAAAACTGTATGTTGACATAAAAATAATAATACTTCAAGCATACTAACAAAGAAATTATGTCTTCTCAAAATAACATGGCCAAAGAAAGTTATCCCTACAAAATCATATAGTCTGGCTATGCTCTATCTTCACCACACAAAGTATTTAAATCATGCACAACCCCGATGATAAGCCAAGCAATTGTTTCATACTCTAACTTTTCGAAACTTTTACAATTTTCACGCAATACATGAGCATGAGACATGGATATAGCAATATAGGTGGAATAGAATGGTGGTTGTGGAGAAGACAAAAAGGAGAAGATAGTCTCACATCAACTAGGCGTATCAACGGGCTACGGAGATGCCCATCAATAGATATCAATGTGAGTGAGTAGGGATTGCCATGCAACGGATGCACTAGAGCTATAAGTATATGAAAGCTCAAAAAGAAACTAAGTGGGTGTGCATCCAACTTGCTTGCTCATGAAGACCTCGGGCAATTTGAGGAAGCCCATCATTGGAATATACAAGCCAAGTTCTATAATGTAAAATTCCCACTAGTATATGAAAGTGATAACATGAGAGACTCTCTACTATGAAGATCATGGTGCTACTTTGAAGCACAAGTGTGGTAAAAGGATAGTAACATTGTCCCTTCTCTCTTTTTCTCTCATTTATTTATTTATATATTTTATATTTTTTTATTTGGGCCTTTTCTCTTTTTTATGGCCTATTTTTTATTTGGGCTTCTTTGGCCTCTTTTTTTTCGTCCGGAGTCTCATCCCGACTTATGGGGGAATCATAGTCTCCATCATTCTTTCCTCACTTGGGACAATGCTCTAAAAATGATGATCATCACACTTTTATTTTTCTTACAACTCAATAATTACAACTTGATACTTAGAACAAAATATGACTCTATATGAATACCTCCGGCGGTGTACCGGGATATGCAATATGACAATGATGAATGTGTCATGATAAATGGAATAGTGGAAAGTTGCATGGCAATATATCTCGGAATGGCTATGGAAATTCCATAATAGGTAGGTATGGTGGCTGTTTTGAGGAAGGTATATGGTAGGTGTATGATACCGGCAAAAAGTGCGTGGTATTAGAGAGGCTAGCAAAGGTGGAAGGGTGAGAGTGCGTATAATCCATGGGCTCAACATTAGTCATAAAGAACTCATATACTTATTGCAAAAATCTAGAAGTTATCAAAGCAAAGTATTACGCGCATGCTCCTAGGGGGATAGATTGGTAGGAAAAGACCATTGCTCGTCCCCGACCACCACTCATAAGGAAGACAATCAATAAATAAATCATGCTCCGACTTCATCACATAACGGTTCACCATACGTGCATGCTACGGGAATCACAAACTTTAACACAAGTATTCTTTAAATTCACAACTACTCAACTAGCATGACTTTAATATTATCACCTCCATATCTCAAAACAACTATCATGCTTCAATCTTTTCTTAGTATTCAACACACTCAAAAGAAAGTTTCACAAATCTTGAATACCAAGCATATTATTATTAAGCAAATTACCATGCTATTAAGAGACTCTCAAAATAATTTAAGTGAAGCATGAGATATCAATAGTTTCTTTAAAACAAATCCACCACCGTGCTCTAAAAGATCTAAGTGAAGCACATAGGGCAAAATTATAACGCTCAAAAGATATAAGTGAAGCACATAGAGCAAAACTACTTAGCTCAAAAGATATAAGTGAAGCACATAGAGTATTCTATCAAATTTTAATTCATGTATGGCTCTCTCAAAAGGTGTGTAAAGTAAGGATGATTGTGTCATACTAAGACACAAATACACAAATAATACAAGACGCTCCAAGCAAAACACATATCATGTTCGTGAATAAAAATATAGCTCCAAGTAAATTACCGATGGAAGTGGACGAAAGAGGGGATGCCTTCCGGGGCATCCCCAAGCTTTGACTTTTTGGTGTCCTTGGATTATCTTGGGGGTGACATGGGCATCCCCAAGCTTAGGCTCTTGCCACTCCTTGTTCCATAATCCATCAAAAGAATTCACCCAAAACTTGAAAACTTCACAACACAAAACTTAAAGTAGAAAACTCGTGAGCTCAGTTAGCGAAAGAAAACAAAAGACCACTTCAAGGTACTGTAATGAACTCATTATTTATTTATATTGGTGTTAAACCTACTGTATTCCAACTTCTCTATGGATTATAAACTATTTTACTAACCATAGATTCATCAAAATAAGCAAACAACACACGAAAAACAGAATCTGTCAAAAACAGAACAATCTGTAGTAATCTGTAGCTAGCGCAACATATGGAAACCCAAAAATTCTAAAATAAATTGCTGGACGTTAGGAATTTATCTATTAATAATCTTAAAAAATAATTAACTAAATATCACTCTTAAAATAAAAATGACAGCAGTTCTCGTGAGCGCTAAAGTTTCTGTTTTTTACAGCAAGTTCAACAAGACTTTCCCCAAGTCTTCCCAACGGTTCTACTTGGCACAAACACTAATTAAACACAAAAAAACACAACCAAAACAGAGGCTAGATAATTTATTTATTAATAAGCAGGAGCAAAAAGCATGGAATAATATTGGGTTGTCTCCCAACAAGCGCTTTTCTTTAAAGCCTTATAGCTAGGCATTGAGAATTTTAATGATGCTCGCATGAAACAAGAATTGAAGCACAAAAGGAGCATCATAAAGCATGTGACAAACACATCTAAGTATAAAATACTTCCTATGCATAGGCATCTTATAGGCGAACAAATTATCAAGGCAAGCAAAAACTAGCATATGCAAGGAAGAGGAAAGAAACAATAGCAATCTCAACATAACGAGAGGTAATTTAGTAACATGGAAATTTCTACAACCATATTTTCCTCTCTCATAATAATTACATGTGGGATCATAAGCAAATTCAACAAAATAGCTATCACATAGAGTATTTTCAACACGATCCACATGCATGCAAAGTTGACACTCTTCCAAAATAGTGGGATTAACATTAACTAAAGTCATGACCTTTCCAAACGCACTTTTATCAAAAACTTCATAAGATTGAACATTATCCAAATATCTGGGATCTATAGTTGACATTCTTATAAACCCACTTTCAATATTATTGCAAACATTATAATCAATCTCATATTCATCATGGGGCTTAAATAAATTTTCAAGATCGTAAGAAGAATCACCCCAATCATGATCATTGCCACAAGTAGAGGACATAGCAAAACTAGCATCCCCAAGCTTAGGGTTATGCATATTATTAGAACAATTTACATTAATAGAATTTATACTATCATCATTGCAATCATGCTTTTTATTCAAATATCTATCGTGAATCACTTCATAAAGATTCATGAATTCAAGCAAAACCTCATAAAGATAATCTAGTGCACAAAACTCACTAGCAATTGGTTCAACATAACTGGATCTCTTAAAAAGATTAGCAAGCGGATGAGGATCCATAGATTTTAGGTTCTCTGTTTAGTAATAGATAAACAACTATTCCAACCATATGAGCAAACAAAAGGCAAGCGGGCAAAAGAGGCAAATAGAGAGGGAGGATAGAGAGAGAGGGGGCGAATAATACGGCAAGGGTGAAGTGGAGGAGAGGAAAACGAGAGGCAAATGTCAAATAATGTAATGCAAGAGATAGGGATTGTGATGGGTACTTGGTATGTTGACTTTTTGCGTAGACTCCCCGGCAACGGTGCCAGAAATCCTTCTTGCTACGTCTTGAGTTTGCCTTGGTTTTCCCCGAAGAGGAAGGGATGATGCAGCAGAGTAGCGTGAGTATTTCCCTCAGTTTTTGAGAACCAAGGTATCAATCCAGTAGGAGGCCACTCTCAAGTCCCTCGTACCTGCACAAAACGATAGCTACTCGCAACCAACGCGATTAGGGGTTGTCAATCCCTTCACGGTCACTTACGAGAGTGAGATCTGATAGATATAATATTTTTGTCATTTTTGGTATAGAGACGCAAAGTAAAAAGTAAAAGCAAAGTAAAAAAGCAAGGCAAGATTAAAGTGATGGAGATTGATATGATGAGAATAGACCCGGGGGCCATAGGTTTCACTAGTGGCTTCTCTCAAGAGCATAAGTATTCTACGGTGGGTGAACAAATTACTGTTGAGCAATTGACAGAACTGAGCATAGTTATGAGAATATATAGGCATGATCATGTATATAGGCATCATGTCCATGACAAGTAGACTGAAACAATTCTGCATCTACTACTATTACTCCACTCATCGACCGCTATCCAGCATGCATCTATAGAGTATTAAGTTAAAAATAGAGTAACGCCTTAAGCAAGATGACATGATGTAGAGGGATAGTTTCATGCAATATGATAAAAAAAACCATCTTGTTATCCTCGATGGCAACGATGCAATACGTGCCTTGCTGGCCCTTCTGTCATTGGGAAAGGACACCGCAAGATTGAACCCAAAGCTAAGCACTTCTCCCATGGCAAGAACTACCAATCTAGTTGGCCAAACCAAACGGATAATTCGAAGAGACTTGCAAAGATAACCAATCATACATAAAAGAATTCAGAGAAGATTCAAATATTATTCATAGATAGACTTGATCATAAACCCACAATTCATCGGTCTCAACAAACACACCGCAAAAAGAAGATTACATCGAATAGATCTCCACAAGAGAGGGGGAGAACTTTGTATTGAGATCCAAAAAGAGAGAAGAAGCCATCTAGCTACTAACTATGGACCCGAAGGTCTGAGGTAAACTACTCACACTTCATTGGAGAGGCTATGATGATGTAGAAGCCCTATGTGATGACGGCCCTCTCCGGCGGAGCTCCGGAACAGGCCCCAAGATGGGATCTCATGGATACAGAAAGTTGCGGCGGTGGAATTAGGTTTTTGGCTCCTTACCTGTTCGTTTGGGGGTACGTATGTATATATAGGAGGAAGGGGTACGTCGGTGGAGCTCCGAGGGGCCCACGAGGTAGGGGGCTTGCCCTAGGGGGGCGCCCCCACCCTCGTGACCGCCTCTCTGATGCCTTGGCGTAGGGTCGAAGTCCCCTGGATCACGTTCGGTGAGAAAATCACGTTCCCGAAGGGTTCATTCCGTTTGGACTCCGTTTGATATTCCGTTTCTTCGAAACACTGAAATAGGAAAAAAAAACAGCAATTCTGGGTTGGGCCTCCGGTTAATAGGTTAGTCCCAAAAATAATATAAAATTGGAAAATAAAGCCCAATATAGTCCAAAACAGTAGATAATATAGCATGGAGCAATCAAAAATTATAGATACGTTGGAGACGTATCAGGGAGGTATAGGGTTCCCGTCCAGAACAGATCTCCGGACGACGGTGCACCTAGCCCCACGGTGGATGCCAAATGTCAGGGGTGTCGTGCGACATATGCCAATGGAAGGCTTATCATGGAGGGGGCTAATAATACGTCGCCGGTGACAGGAAACGGGATAAGGCGCAAACATGCCCGCCGGCGAATCTTACCCATGTTCGGGGCTCTCCTAGGAGATAACACCCCTACTCCTTCTATGTGGGGTCTCCGCATAATCACTCAAGCAACAATGGCGGCTATAGGCTTGCTCCTTGAGCTGTTTCTCTAGAGGGGGAAGAAGAGCACGGCTAGCCCTAGCTTACTCCCTCTATCTCTGTGTGTGCTAAGTTTCTATAAGGCTCCACCCTTTCCATGGGTGCCCTGGGGGGTTTATATAGGCCTGCCCCCCAGGGGTACAATGGTAATCCGGCCGAGTGTAGAACCCGGCTGTCAGTGTCTCGTGGACGCTGGCTTCTCTACTGATTGCTGGGGCCCGCCGCCTGGTGGGCCCCGCTGGCCGTGTTGTACTTCGCCGATAGGTCGCGCCCGTCGTCTACAGGTCCTGCCGGATTCCCATTACTGTAGCAAGGTCGCTGATGATGTGAGATTTGTCGGGGGAGCGTGGCTACAGTCCCCACCGCCTGGTGGGCGCTCATTGTAGCCACTTCCCGTCTCTTCTTATTAATGGCACACAAACTCTAAGGAAAGGGAGAAGGCCGGCTGTTGGGAGCCAGCATTCCACCTGCCGGCTGGCGGATCCCGCCACCTTCCGACTTCTCACCTACAGGTAGGGCCTGGCGCTTAGGCCGTACCGAAAGCTTGTAGTGGGAGCATGGCCTTCGCTGCCATGGGTAATGTCACGGGAGGCGTGGCAACAGTGCTGCACTGGGTGAGGGATGTCTGCCCAGTATGTCGCACTGTAGCCTAGCTCAGCCCTAGATTCGAGGAGGGGGGTAGGCGTCGCTGTAGCCACGCCCTGTGTCATCATCATGACGTGGTGTAAACTTTGAGGGCGTCCGGTGGTCGCCTGCTAGGAGCCGGCCCACCGCGGGGCCGTCTTCTAGAGGGTCGCCGCTCTCGAGCAGCCGGTTGTTCGAACCAGCCGGCCTTGAGGAGGTGGCTCGTTGTCTTCAAGGCTTGAGGGGCGCAGCCGGCCCCGATGTCTTGAAACACCATGGTATGCTGATGAGGCTACCCGTGGCCATTTACTCTGACATCTACCACTACTACCTGGCTATAAGGCCTGGCGAGCGTTTCGCTAGGTTTGTCAACAGCCCCCACTACATGTTCGCTACGGTGGACATCACCTATGATGTAAAGGTGCTCAAGAATTCGGGCATCGCCTTCCAAAATGTTGTCGACATCCAGGCCCAATACAAGATGCGGGGAAACAAGGAGCATGAGAAGGACTCACTGGTTCACCTCGCCAAGGCCATCATCGTCCCCTACTATAGAGACATGAAGCATTCGTGCAACAAGGATAAGCGTGCCTGGCACTCGGCTTGGATGGAAAAACTCGACAAAGCTCACGTCGTGTACACGGCCAAGGAGGCGTACACGAGCTATGAGGAAGTGCATCCTTCCCCAAAACGGCCAGGGATCCAACCGAAAGCAGAGCAATGGCAAGCGTCATTGCAACAAGAAGCAGATGATTAGATCCTCCTTTCTCCTAATTTAGTATGCATGTAATTGCTTACTTTGGTGTGTGTAGTCATTTGTGTAATTGTATGCTTAATTTGGTTATGCAATGCTGTCTTTTTAAGTATATATGTTGATGCTTGGTAGACAGAGCGTGGATGTTGTGCGGACAAACAAATCCACATCGCACACGGACTAAACAATGGAACCCGTCGGTGATGTTTTCATCAATCACTCAAAATTGTATACCAGCAATCATTTGCTCACAACACACACGGCTTGTTAGCAGTAATCGTCTGTGTTGTTATCGGTCTTCGCACATGTTTCCGATTATAGACCTGTTTGCCACGTATCACACACATCTTATTAAGTTGAACCATTTCTTTTCTCATGTCGCAATGCAAACAGTTCATCCGAGTGAACCGCATAACATATATCGTACACACCTTTGATCTGGCTGACCATTTCTTTTGTGTTGCCTAATCACAAATAGTTCATCCGAGTGAACCGTATGTTGTATATCACACACACCTTAATCTGCTGCATGTTTCTTTTGTTCCTCCTCATCACAAATAGTTAATTGAGCTGAACCATATATATGCCCTGCATCGCACACGCAACTAAAATCTGAACCATGTTTGATGCATCCTCCATCGCAAACATTTTGCACCTTTTTTGACGGTTTTTACACCACCGTTTGCGATTATGGCATCGCACACAGTTTCGTCGAAGGGTCTCTAATCATAGTGTCGCATTAGCAGCATCCTGCAGTAGTGCTACCACAACCGGGTGGAGAGGTCCACTGGTCAAAGCCCATCTGGGGAAAGTCAAAGGGCCTCCACCTCAGTCAGACAACAAAGAAGATATGCGTGATAGTGATGATGAGACCGGAAGACAAATAGATTACAATAGTGATGATTCATATGGGTTCTAGAAAACGTAAGTTATTTTAATGTTGATTCAAATAGATTACAATAGTATTCTTAATGTGCTCTTCTCTTATTAATGTTCTTTTATGTATGCTTAATGTGCTCTTCTGTTATTAATGTTCTTTTATGTATGCTTAATGTCCTCTATTGTTATTAATGTTCTTTTCTATATGCTTGTTTATTTGTTATCCTTGCTAATTGTTTATTCTCTTCTCAATGCAGGTTTTCTAATCATGGGCAAGTCCAGCAGCACGAGTTTCCTAAGCAAGTTGAAAGGTCTTACTCAGAGTGGACGAACCCAAAATGCCCCCCCCCCCCGACTACTTGAGGATGACACCTCACATCCTAGAGGAGGAGGGGGTGGGGAGAGCTCCTAGAGGAGGAGGGGGTGGGGGAGAGGCAACCGGGTAAAAAATCGGTCTATGTCCGACATAGGGGAGTCTTCTTCGATGCACTCCTATACTGAGGCACCTTCTGAGTCTGAGGAGGAGGAGGAGGTTTGTGAGGAGGAGTCTCACGAGGAGGAGGGTGAGGAGGAGGAGGTCGAGGAGTAGGAGGAGGAGGGCGAGGGGGAGGGTGGTGGAGGGGAGCTTGACGCCGAGTTGTGGGATAACTTGCCACCGGGTTGTCTAAAGGGGTGGCTATGTGGTATTACAGAACTAACTACACCTCCTTCTATCGAGGTGAACAAGTGGCTCATTGAACCCGCGGGGAGAGAGAGTAAGTGCCTCTCAATCATATTTTGAATACATACCAACATTTTCATTGTACACATGCTAATTTTTTGATTCTTTTGCAGGAGCTGGAACCTTCTTGGAGAGGGCCGTAAACCGAACGACATTACCACTGTCCTTTTGAAGGATTTTTGGCCGGGCCTATTCTTCCCACGGCCAGCCAGGGGCCCGGATCTACGAGTTTTGGCTACGAGCTGGGCCCACTACGAGGCTGCCAGCCTCGCGGAGTACGGGGCGGCGGCTAAGGTCGTGATCACCAAATTTTGGGTAAGTTCTCTTTAGAATCACTTGTCTTGAGTTTTGTTCATAGTTTATCATCGGATCACTCATCATGCTTTGTTTGGTTCTGGTTTTATGCATGATTGTAGCAAATCTATAGGGTTCTTGACGAGCACAAGGCCACAGCCAACATGCTCTTGCTGGCGGCTGCGAGGAAGAAAGCTCATCAGTTGCAATACGAGGTGTGCTGGGTTGCCATCTTGAACTACTACCACTCCTACCTTCATCAAAAGATGAGCAAGAAAGAAGCACAGAGGCAAGGACTTACCTTGAACAGGGAGCAGTACATGAAGGTAGGTATTGGAGACTTTTCATTCCAACGTATAAGCAGTCAATTTCATTGTTTCGTGTTGACATGTCATGCTTCCATTATTTTAGTTTATTCTTAAGTGGTGCTTCGAAAAGGATGACGGATGGGCGAGTTTGGTGGATAAGTGGCTCAGACACGATGCAGAGTTTGCTGCCAAGAGCAGCAAGAATGATGCTAGCCGTGGAAAAGACGGAACACACGGTCAAGGAATCAAGAACCACTGGGCTTCAAGGCCATGAAGGTATATCTATATGCATTATGCATTCTTTCTCTTCTTTTTACCGTCATGTTCTTATGTATGGCTCACTTTTGTTTGACGTTGCAGGAGGCCAAGTCGAAGAGGCCGCTCTTAGACATGGAGTCGTGGAAGCTGGACCATGAGCGTAGTGATCGCAAGGAAGGCTGATACGTCCATTTTGCATCATGTTTTATATTAATATTTATTGCATTATGGACTGTTATTACACATTATGTCACAATACTTATGCCTATTCTCTCTTATTTTACAAGGTTTACATGAAAAGGGGGAATGTCGGCAACTGGAATTCTGGGCTGGAAAAGGAGCAAATATTAGAGACCTATTCTGCACAGCTCCAAAAGTCCTGAAACTTCACGGAAGTTATTTTCATAATATATAAAAAATAATGAGCAAAGAAAGCACCACAGGGGACCACCCACCAGCCACGAGGGTGGGGGGCGCGCCCTACCCCCTGGGCAGGCCCCCTGCCTTGTGGGCCCCTGGTGGCCCTCCGATGCCCATCTTTGGCTATATGGAGTCTTTTGTCTGAGGAAAAATCATAAGCAAGCTTACGGGACGAAACTCCACCACCACGAGGCGGAACCTTGGCGGAACCAATCTAGGGCTCCGGCAGAGCTGTTCTGCCGGGGAAACTTCCCTCCGGGAGGGGGAAATCATCACCATCGTCATCACCAACAATCCTCTCATCGGGAGGGGGTCAATCTCCATCAACATCTTCACCAACACCATCTCATCTCAAACCCTAGTTCATCTCTTGTATCCAATCTTTTTATCCAAACCTCAGATTGGTACCTGTGGGTTGCTAGTAGTGTTGATTACTCCTTGTAGTTGATGCTAGTTGGTTTACTTGGTGGAAGATCATATGTTCAGATCCATTATGCATATTAATACCCCTCTGATTATGAACATGAATATGCTTTGTGAGTTGTTACATTTGTTCCTGAGGACATGGGAGAAGTCTTGCTATAAGTACTAGGTTGATTATAGAAGTCTTGATATAAGTAGTCATGTGAATTTGGTATTCGTTTGATATTTCGATGAGATGTATGTTGTCATCCCTCTAGTGGTGTCATGTGAACGTCGACTACATGACACTTCACCATTTTTTGGTCCTAGAGGGAGGCATTGGGAAGTAATAAGTAGATGATGGGTTGCTAGAGTGACAGAAGCTTAAACCCTAGTTTATGTGTTGCTTTGTAAGGGGCTGATTTGGATCCATATGTTTCATGCTATGATTAGGTTTACCTTAATACTTCTGTTGTAGTTGCGGATGCTTGCAATAGGGGTTAATCATAAGTGGGATACTTGTCCAAGTAAGGACAATACTCAAGCACCGGTCCACCCACATATCAAATTATCAAAGTACCGAACGCGAATCATATGAGCATGATGAAAACTAACTTCACGATAATTCCCATGTGTCCTCGGGAGCGCTTTCCTTCATATAAGAGTTTGTCCAGGCTTGACCTTTGCTGTAAAAAGGATTGGGCCATCTTGATGCACCTTATTTACTTCTATTACTTGCTACTCGTTACAAATTACCTTATCACAAAACTATATGTTACCGATAATTTCAGTGCTTGTAGAGAATACCTTGCTGAAAACCGCTTCCCATTTCCTTTTGCTCCTCGTTGGGTTCGACACTCTTACTTATCAAAAGGACTACGATAGATCCCCTATACTTTTGGGTCATGATAGGAGAGAGCGAGTACTACGGCAAGACCGAGGAGCACATCGAGTCTTAGAAGAAGGAGTTTGAGAAATTGCATCCACCTGGTCCAGATGCTCCTGACGTCGTCTAGTCTCAGATCTACGACATGGCGGTGGTGGCCATCCAGCCGAAGTACCATGGCCTCTACCTGTGTTTCTATGGCATGATCACTCCTTCTATCTCGTACACACGGCTTCGAGCTACCAATCTGAGCCCGTGCGAGAGTACGCGCAGCCTCTCTTAGCCTGCGTGCATGTTGTAAGTATTTCCCCCTTATCTTCTTTCTTTCTCACTTTCCCACTTTATTTTCAGCATTGCCCACTTAGAAACAACATAAATTTTGTAGGCATATAAGGCCTTTGTCGAGCTTAGGAATCTCGAGATCCGGGAGTACTTGCAACGAGTGAAGGCAAACAAGGATTACAACTGTCAAATGATGGCGGTTAGTTTTGCTCTCTTAGAACCAAGCTAAAATTTCCACTTTCATTTCTTCTGACCTTCTAGTTCGCTTGGTTAACTAACATCCAGGCTATGTTCGCGTCTTGGACTAACTGCACGGATCCACCACAAATAGGACCCGCACCACCACCTGCCGGAGAACCCCCACACATGCCCACTTTCGATGAATGGGTGGCATTGGGTAGTGAGACTCCGGTTAGTACATTTGCCTAACTACTGACAAACTAGTTCTCGTTCATTCGAAACAATCGTATCATATTTACCATTACAATCTCTTTTCAAACATGTAGGGGGCCGGTGGCTCGACTCCAGTCACTCCAAGCTGGCAAGGTAGTGCTGGTCTTTGCGGTGCTGGTCTTTGCAGTGCTCACGAGGACGATACCCGTCTTGGCTGATGATGTATTCCATGCATGTCGTGCCATACTTTCCATGTTCCGTAGTTCTTATTAGCGTTCTTTAGATCATGATGATGATGTCCGTGTCTCATACTTATGTTCATGAAGTTTAGCCGATGATGATGATGTTGGTGATCTTTAGATATGACGATGTTGGTGATCTTTAGGTGATGATGTTGGTGATCTTTAGATGATGATGTTGTTGATTTGTCATATTTCTGTATATATTGTTTCTGTCATATTTGTGTGTTTAAATGCTGTGAATTTCAATGAAAATGGCAAAAATATAGCATATAAAAACAAAACAGAAATATGCTGACGGATATGTCGTCGACATAGCTATGCCTAGGTGAACCTGGTGCTGCCACGTGTCAAGGGGTATGCCAACGGCTTGGCCATGGGCCTACCTCTTGACAGGAATGCCCAGAGAGTGCCACGTGTCAGGCCTAAGCCGACGGCCTGGTAGTCGGCTTGGCACGTGGCCTCCTGTGATAGGGCTGCCGCAGTGACGACGCCGTCTCATGAAAATCGGCACCGACGATTAATCTATGCTGACGGCCATACGAAAGCCGTCGTCATAGGTCTCTATGCCGATGGTCTTACAAGAATACGCTGGCATAATCTATGCCGACGGCTCTAAGCCTACGGCTGCCGTCGGCTTAGGTCTATGCCGACGGCCTGCGGCCGTCGGCATCGTGCGCTATTCCGGTAGTGTAATGCAATCAACTCTCGTCAACCTAATCCATCGTCAGGCTAATGTAACATAATTAGTGTTCGATAGTTTGTAATATTTATTTTCTTAATCTAACCTGAAAACAAAAATTATTATGGGAATAACCTTTTGTGCTCTTTATATTGCAAGTTACATTCAGTGTAAATACAACCCAACACAAGAAGAAATGGAGGCACTTGGCCCATGCAGTCTGCAAATTATCAATTAGAGAGCGATACAGATATAAAAAATTCGTGCCATTTATTAGGCTAAGCTTTCATATAAATGGTATAGAATACTAAAACTGACATTCAACAATACTAAGAGTGTCATTTACATTCAGCAATACTAAGAGTGTTGTTTGCATATACAGAGATGACAAGTACATAATAAAAACATCACTTGGTTTGAGCAATCATTTTGATCTTAATAATAAGTAAAATCAGCACAGACTTGTAAAATTTGAGACCAACAACACAAATTTAGATTCCTGTTGGCGTTCAATGTAGCGGCAACCGGCAGGTGCATTTTTCTCTTGCCATTTAGTTGACTTTCATTCTTCTGAACTTGGTGACCAAGATCGGGTTGCTGAAAATAGTGTAAAATCTGTTAAATCAGAGAACGAGAGGGGGGTGTTCCAGATGGATCTCCCCTTCATGACTTCACTGGCCAAAAAAAGAATCATCACCTTGAGAACATGTTGCTTGGCTGTCAGTGGCGGCGTGCAATCTTACCTCTGCCAATAGAAAATGTGGAAGGAAAAATACTACAAAATTAATCGTCCAACGAACATGTCTGGATCGACTCAATTTCACCATTTTAAATCCAGACACAGATCTGTGAATGTAACCAATAAATACACATTGCAAGATCGGTCTGTGCTACATCACAAATTGCTCCATTTGGTTCCGCTGGCTTTATTAAACAACATTTGTACTTAAACTGTCACAGTGAAGACATAAACAGACCTATAGACCACCCAGTACCATATTCATGTGACATCTCTACATAACTAAATCAACCACATATAATCTAACAAAGCAATATCCAAATGTACATCGCTAATGGACCAAACTAGATAAAGATGACGGCTAATGCATGGAATTAGTCACTATTTATCACTATATGAGAAGCACGAGCATCAACGCTCATCTAGATATCCTCATTTATTTTTGACAGATCCAGATTGCCTGGCTTTTCATTGATTTAGCAGAGAGGAGAGTACAATAACGCTAACTGATCAAAACTGTTATTTTGAAAATACATGATTTCTTTATTAGTATGCTTGAAGTATTATTGTTTTAGGTCAAATGATAGACTATTGCTTTGAATCACTCGTGTCTTAATATTCATGCCATGATTAGATTACATGATCAAGATTATGCTAGGTAGCATTCCACATCAAAAATTATCTTTTTTATCATTTACCTACTCGAGGACGAGCAGGAATTAAGCTCGGGGATGCTGATACGTCTCCGCCTTATCTATAATTTTTTATTATTCCATGCCAATATTATACAACTTTCATATACCTTTGGCAACTTTTTATACTATTTTTTAGGACTAACATATTGATGCAGTGCCAAGTGTCAGTTCCTGTTTGTTGCATGTTTTTTGTTTTGCAGAAAATCCATATCAAACGGAGTCCAAATGGGATAGAATATATGTGATTTTGGGGAAAAAGAATCAACACGAGATGATGCCCAAGGGGCCCACAAGGACGGAGAGCATGCCCCTTGTCCTTGTGGTCACCCCATAAGGCGGTTGGTGCCCTTCTTCTGGTGCAAGAAAGCTAATATCCAAATAAAAATTGTGTTAAAATATCAGCCCAATCGGAGTTACGGATCTGTGGGAATTAAAGAAACAGTGAAAGGGCAGAATCTGGGAGCACAGAAACAGAAGGAAACAGAGAGTGGTCCAATCTCGGAGCGGCTCCCACCCCTCCACCGCCATGAAAGCCAAGGACCAGAGTGGAAACCCTTCTCCCATCTAGGGGGAAGGTAAAGGAAGAAGAAGAGGAAGGGGGGCTCTCTCCCCCTCTCTCCCGAGGGCGTCAGAACACCGCCGGGGCCATCATCGTGACCGCAATCTACACCAACAACTTCGCCGCCGTCATCACCAACTCTCTCCCCCTCTATGCAGTGGTGTAACACCTCTTCTCCCCGCTGTAATCTCTACTTAAAGATGGTGCTCAACGCTATATATTATTTCCTAATGATGTATGGCTATCCTATGATGTTCGAGTAGATCTGTTTTTTCCTGTGGGTCAATTGATGATCATGATTGGTTTGAGTTGCATGTTTTATTATTGGTGATGTCCTATGGTGCTCTCCATGTTGTGCAAGCATGAGGGATCCCTGTTGTAGGGTTTGCAATATCTTCATGGTTTTCTTATTGTCTGCGTTGCGTGAGTGATAGAAACACAAACACTAATAAATGGGTTATGGCGTATGGGAATAAAGAGGACTTGATACTTTAATGATATGGTTGGGTTTTACCTTAATGATATTTAGTAGTTGCGGATGCTTCTAGAGTTCCAATCATAAGTGCATATGATCTAAGGAGAGAAAGTATGTTAGCTTATGCCTCTCCCTCATATAAAATTGCAATAATGATTACCGGTCTAGTTATCGATTGCCTAGGGACAAATAACTTTCTTGTGACAAAAAGCTATGTACTAAAACTAACTTAGTTTTGTCTTTATCTAAACAACCCCTAGCTTTTATTTAAATGCTCTTTATTATCTTGCAAACCTTTCCTATCACACCTACAAAATACTTCTAGTTTCATACTTGTTGTAGGTAAAGCGAATGTCAAGTGTGGGTAGAGTTGTATCGGTGGTCGATAGAACTTGAGGGAATATTTTTTCTACCTTTAGCTCCTCGTTGGGTTCGACACTCTTATTTATCGAGAAAGGCTACAACTGATCCCCTATACTTGTGGGTTATCATCAGCATCCGGCTGCGGTGCCTTGCGTTGGAGGGTGAGGCCTTGCCGATGTTGTTGTTGTGGCGCGTCGTGTCTTGAGTGTCATGGCCCCACCCCAGCAGGGCGTCCCTCCAGGAGCGCCGGCCGCCACGGTCACCATCGCGGTTGTCGTGGTCGCGCCGCACACCGCCCAGGTGCTGGCCCTGGCAGCCGGTGGAGGGCACCATTGGGGGCTCGCGGCGCCCCTGACCATCCTCGACATGCCTGACCCAGGTCCCAGGGTAGATTGCAGGGAATGGTGCGTCGTCATCGAAGTCGGACAAGGGAAGGCCGCTCTAGCGTGAGTGGGAGGAGCGGGAAGACAGCATAGTGCAGTCCTCCACTCGGTCGATGTGCAGCAGCAGCTTGCGCTTCTTGACGGTCGAGGGCGGTGCAAATTGGCGGTTTGGGGGAGAGAAGCTGAGCATGGCCTCTACGCGCCCAGCACCGCGCATGGCACGCCAGTTGGTGTGCTTCGTGGGGATGAATGCGACGTCCGGGACCCACACCCAGCACACGAACGTCCTGGTGTGGCCGCGTTCATGGGTGCGGCTGTCCAGGCGGTCGACGATGCACTTGTCCCCAATGACCTCCATCGCACCCTCAAGGGATCACATCTGCATGGGCATCTGATAACCCACAAGTATAGGGGATCACAACAGTTTTCGAGGGTATAGTATTCAACCCAAATTTATTGATTCGACACAAGGGGAGCCAAGGAATATTCTCAAGTATTAGCAGCTGAGTTGTCAATTCAACCACACCTGGAAAACTTAATATCTGCAGCAAAATATTTAGTAGCAAAGTAATATGATAGTAGAGGTAACGGTGGCAAAAGTCACGGTAGCAGTTTTGTAGTGATTGTAACAGTGGCAACGGAAAAAAACTAAGCAAAGATCAATATGTGAAAAGCTCGTAGGCAATGGATTAGTGATGGATAATTATGTCGGATGCGATTCCTCATGCAACATTTATAACATAGCGTGACACAGAACTAGCTCCAGTTCATCAATGTAATGTAGGCATGTATTCCGAATATAGTCATACGTGCTTATGGAAAAGAACTTGCATGACATCTTTTGTCCTACCCTCCCGTGGCAGCGGGGTCCTATTGGAAACTAAGGGATATTAAAGCCTCCTTTTAATAGAGTACCAGACCAAAGCATTAACACTTAGTGAATACATGAACTCCTCAAACTACGTTCATCACCGGTAAGTATCCCGATTATTGTCACTTCGGGGTTAACGGATCATAACACATAATAGGTGACTATAGACTTGCAAGATAGGATCAAGAACTCACATATATTTATGAAAACATAATAGGTTCAGATCTGAAATCATGGCACTCGGGCCCTAGTGGCAAGCATTAAGCATAGCGAAATCATAGCAACATCAATCTCAGAACATAATGGATACTAGGGATCAAACCCTAACAAAACTAACTCAATTACATGATAAATCTCATGCAACCCATCACCTTCCAGCAAGCCTACGATGGAATTACTCACGCACGGCGGTGAACATTATGAAATTGGTGATGGAGGAAGGTTGATGATGGCGATGGCGATGGATTCCCCTCTCCAGAGCCCCGAACACACTAGATCAGCCCTCCTGAGAGAAATTAGGGCTTGGCGGCGGCTCCGTATCGTAAAACACGATGAATCCTTCTCTCTGATTTTTTTCTCTCCCCGAAAGTGAATATATAGAGTTGGAGTTGAGGTCGGGGGAGCACCAGGGGGCCCACGAGGCAGGGGCGCACCCAGGGGGTAGGCGCGCCCCCACCCTCGTGGACAGGGTGTGGGCCCCCTGTCCTTGATTCTTTCGCCAGTATTTTTTATATATTCCAACAATATTCTCCGTTGATTTTCAGGTCATTCCAAGAACTTTTATTTCTGCACAAAAATAACACCATGGCAATTCTGCTGAAAACAGCGTCAGTCCGGGTTAGTTCCATTCAAATCATGCAAGTTAAAGTCCAAAACAAGCGCAAAAGTGTTTGGAAAAGTAGGTATGATGGAGATGTATCAACTCCCCCAAGCTTAAACCTTTGCTTGTCCTCAAGCAATTCAGTTGTCAAACTGAAATTAATAAAGGAAAAACTTTTACAAACTCTGTTTGCTCCTGTTGTTGTAAATATGTAAAGCCAGCATTGAAGTTTTCAGCAAAGATTATGAACTAACCATATTCACAATAACATTTAGGTCTCATGTTTACTCATATCAATGGCATAATCAACTAGCGAGCAATAATAATAAATCTCGAATGACAACACTTTCTCAAAACAATCATAATATGATATAACAAGATGGTATCTCGCTAGCCCTTTCTGAGACCGCAAAACATAAATGCAGAGCACCTCTGAAGATCAAGGGCTGACTGGAAATTGTAATTCATGGTAAAAGAGATCCAGTCAAGTCATACTCAATGTAAACTAATAATAATACATGCAAATGACAATGGTGCTCTCCAACTGGTGCTTTTTAATAAGAGGATGATGACTCAACATAAAAGTAAATAGATAGGCCCTTCTTAGAGGGAAGCAGGGATTTGTAGAGGTGCCAGAGCTCGATTTGGAAATAGAGATGAATAATATTTTGAGCGGTATACTTTCATTGTCAACATAACAACCGAGAGATCTCGATATGTTCCATGATACACACATTATAGGCGGTTCCCAAGCAAAATGGTAAAGTTTATACTCCCCCACCACCAACAAGCATCAATCCGTGGCTTGCTCGAAACAATGGGTGCCTCCAACTAACAACAATCCTGGGGGAGTTTTGTTTGCACTTACTTTGAATTGATTTGAGCATGGGACCGGGCATCCCGGTGACCAGCCATTTTCTCGTGAGTGAGGAGCGGAGTCCACTCCTCTTGAGAATAACCCGCCTAGCATGGAAGATACAGACAACCCTAGTTGATACATGAGCTATTCGAACATACAAAACAGAATTTATTTGAAGGTTTAGAGTTTGGCACATACGAATTTACTTGGAATGGCAGGTAGATACCGCATATAGGAAGGTATGGTGGACTCATATGGAATAACTTTTGGGGTTTATGGAGTTGGATGCACAAGCAGCATTCCTGATTAGTACAAGTGAAGGCTAGAAAGATACTGGGAAGTGACCAGCTAGAGTGCGACAACAGTCATGAACATGCATTAAAATTAATCAACATTGAATGCAAGCATGAGTAGGATATAATTCACCATGAACATAAATGTCGTGGAGGCTATGTTGATTTTTTTTCAACTACATGCATGAACATGTGCCATGTCAAGCCACTCGAATCGTTCAAAGGAGGATACCACCCTATCATACCACATCACAACCATTTTAATAGCATGTTGGCATGCAAGGTAAACCATTATAAACTCCTAGCAAATTAAGCATGGCATGAGCAACTATAATCTCCAATTGTCATTGCAAACATGTTTCATTCATAATAGGCTGCATCAGGAACGATGAACTAATCATATTTACAAAAACAAGAGAGGTCGAGTTCATACCAGCTTCTCTCATCTCAAATAGTTCATCATATATCATCATTATTGCCTTTCACTTGCACGACTGAATAATGTGGATAATAATAATAGTGCACGTGCATTGGACTGAGCTGGAATCTGCAAGCATTCAATTCAAGGGAGAAGACAAGGAAATATGGGTTCTTTGTTAGATCAACAATAATGCATATGAGAGCCACTCAATATTTTCATCAAGGTCTTCTCCTCTCGACCCCCAAAGAAAAGAAACAAAACTATTTACATGGGACAGCTCCCAACAAGCAAAAGAAGAACGAGAAATCTTTTTGGGTTTTCCTTTTAATTACTATTACTATAGGCATGAAAAGTAAACTAGCTAAAAGCTACAACTAATTTTTTTGGTTCTTCTTAAGGTTTTTCAAACACACAAGAAGAAAGCTTAAAAAGAAATTAAACTAGCATGGATAGTACAATGAAAAAGTATGAGCACCAACAACTGGCATGAGTGTGTGAACATGAATGTAATGTCGGTGAGAAATACGTACTCCCCCAAGCTTAGGCTTTTGGCCTAAGTTGGTCTATGGCCACGGCTGGCCTGTTGGAAATCCAAAGTTGTAGCTGGGGTCATACTGAGATGCAGCAGCTACTACTTGACGAGCTGCAGCTTGGAGGCGAGCTGCCTCCGTCCTCCTCTCATACTCGTTCGCCTCCTCCCTGGTTATAACATATCTCCCTTTTGTCTGAAAGTCAAAGAAAGCAGGAGCAGGGAGAGCAACATGGACAGTGCGACGCCTGTCAAAGATTAGTCGGTACTGGAGGAACTGATCGTTCCTCTCAATAAACTGATGCCGAACCATAGCATTATAATCTAGATAAGCAGGAGGCAATTCAATATCATTCTCATGTGTGGGTGTCTCAAGAAAATTTTCTACACGAGTTGCATAAATTCCACCAAACAAGTCTCCAATAATATTGTTATGATGCGACCTACGTGCAACAATGGCCCCCAAGTTGTATTGTTTATCTCCTAATACAGCACTCTTGAGAACACAAAGATCGGGAACACATATGTGACATGCCTCATCCTTACCATTGATGCATCTACCTATAAAGAAAGCAAAATAATGTATGGCAGGAAAATGAATGCTCCCTATGGTAGCTTGGGGTATTTCTCTAGATTCCCCCACAGTGATACTAGCAAGAAATTCTTTAAATTCAGATTTGCGAGGTTCACTGACATTGCCCCACTGCGGGAGTTTACAAGCAGTATTAAAATCTTCTGAGTCCATGGTATAAGATTTATCATAGAGATCTAATAGGATAGTGCAAGAATTGCGTGATGATGTAAATTTAAACCTTCTCACAAAGTAATCAGTTAGGTGATAATATTGGGGGCACTTATCTGACACGAAGCCCTCAAGTTGAGCACTACGCACATACGCGTCAAATTCCTCCTTAATTCCTGCTTGGGCCATAAAATCCTCTGACGGCCATTCACAAGGCCGCACTTGAGCTTCTCTTGGTAGTTCATAGTCCGGCTCACCTATCGCGGGCCTGGGTCCTTGCTTTTTTGAGGAACCACCTTGGTACATTTTCCTAAAAATATTTCTTCCTCTGAAAAATTTCTGAAATTTTTAGTGACTAAAAATAAAAGTGAACCAAACTCAACAAAATTGATAGCAACTATTCCTACAAGTGCCTAGAGGCTATATCATGCATTAAAACTACTTTTGACCACATAAATTTGACATGCAAGCTCAAGAACAGGGTCACCTAAGCAGCAAAAATTTGCAATAAATAAAGCACTAGAACAAAAACTAATTGGACCATTGGAGGAGTCACATACCAAAGAACAATCCCCCAAAGCAGTTTTATGAATGGAGCTTTGAGAAAGGAGATCGAAAATGGTAGCAAGATGAGCTAGAACTCGGGTTTGAGCTGGTGGATGATTTTTTCTGGAGGAAGACGAAGTGTGTGGGTGCAAGAATAAGTGGAGGGGACCCACGTGGGGTCCACGAGGCAGGGGGCGCGCCTAGGGGGTGGGAGCGCCCTCCACCCTCATGGGCACATGGTGAGGCCCCCTGGTGTGTTCTCGGTGCCAATAATTCTTAAATATTCTAAAAAATCATATTAAATTTTCAGGGCATTTGGAGAACTTTTATTTTCGGGGTATTTTTTATTGCAAGGATAATTCAGAAAACAGACAGAAAATACTATGTTTGCTTTATTTAATCTAAATAACAGAAAGTAAAAAGAGGGTACAGAGAGCTATGCTTTCTAACTTCATCCATCTCATGCTCATCAAAAGGAATCCACTAACAAGGTTGATCAAGTATTGTTAACAATCTCTTTCCGAGTAACATGAATCCGGAGAATTTTCGAATAACACTAGGTTACCTCAATGGGGATATGCACATCCCCAACAATAAGAACATCATATTTCCTCTTGACAGTAGGAAGAGGAAATTCAAAACCTCCAATAATAATCGTTGAAGATTTTCCAATAGAATTGATACTGTGGACTTGAGGTTGTTTCCTCAAAAAGTGTATCGTATGCTCATTACCATTAACATGAAAAGTGGCATTGCCTTTGTTGCAATCAATAACAGCCCCTGCAGTATTCAAAAAGGGTCTTCCAAGAATAATGGACATACTATCATCCTCGGGAATATCAAGAATAACAAGTCCGTTAAAATAGTAACGTTTGCAACCACAACAGGCACATCCTCACAAATACCGACAAGTATAGCAGTTGATTTATCAACCATTTGCAAATATATTTCAGTAGGTGTCAACTTATTCAAATCAAGTATACGATATAAAGAGAGAGGCATAACACTAACACCGGCTCGAAGATCACATAAAGCAATTTTAACATAGTTTCTTTTAATGGAGTGATACATCTCCAATGTATCTATAATTTTTTATTGTTCCATGCTATTATATTATCTGTTTTGGATGTTAATGGGCTTATTTATACACTTTTATATTATTTTTGGGACTAACCTACTAACCCAACGCCGAGTGCAAATTGCTGTTTTTTTTGCCTATTTCAGTGTTCCGCAGAAAAGGAATATCAAACGGAATCCAAACAGAATGAAACCTTCGGGATATTTATTTTTGGAACAAGCGTGATCCAGATGACTTGGAATGGACGTCAAGAAATCAACGATGAGGCCATGAGGTAGGGAGGCGTGCTAGCCCCCTGGGCGCGCCCCCACCCTCGTGGGCCCCTCGTAGCCCCACTGACCTACTTCTGTACCCAAGAGATCCAGGAGCACCACAAAACCCTATTTTCAGTGCCGCAACCTTCTGTACCCAAGAGATCCCATCTTGGGGCCTTTTCCGGACCTCCGCCAGAGGGGGAATCAATCACAGAGGGCTTCTACATCAACACCATAGCCTCTCCGATGATGTGTGAGTAGTTTACCTTAGGCCTTCAGGTCCATAGTTATTAGCTAGATGGCTTCTTCTCTCTCTCTCTCTCTCTTTGAATCTCAATACAAAGTTCTCCTCGATCTTCTTGGAGATCTATTTGATGTAACTCTTTTTTGCGGTGTGTTTGTCGAGATCCCATGAATTGTGGGTTTATGATCAAGTTTATCTACGAACAATATTTGATTCTTCTCTAAAATCTTTTATGTATGATTGGTTATCTTTGCAAGTTTCTTCGAATTATCAGTTTGGTTTGGCCTACTAGATTGATCTTTCTTGCAATGGGAGAAGTGCTTAGCTTTGGGTTCAATCTTGCAGTGTCCTTTCCTAGTGACAACAGGGGTAGCAAGGCACGTATTGTATTGTTGCCATCGAGTATAAAAAGATGAGGTTTATATCATATTGCTTGAGTTTATCCCTCTACATCATGTCATCTTTCCTAATGTGTTACTCTATTCTTATGAAATTAATATTATAGATGCATGATGGATAGTGGTCGATGTGTGGAGTAATAGTAGTAGATGCAGCATCGTTTCGGTCTACTTGTCGTGGACGTGATGCCTATATACATGATCATGCCTATATATTCTCATAATTATGCACTTTTCTATCAATTGCTCGACAGTAATTTGTTCACCCACCGTAATACTTATGCTATCTTGAGAGAAGCCACCAGTGAAACCTATGGCCCCTGGGTCTATTCTCCATTATATTAATCTCCCGTCAACAAGCTATTTCTTGCGTCGTTTCTTTTGCAATCTTTACTTTCAATCTATATCATAAAAATACCAAAAATATTTATCTTATTATTATTATCTCTATCAGATCTCACTCTCGTAAGTGACCGTGAAGGGATTGACAACCCCTTTATCATGTTGGTTGCGAGGTTCTTATTTGTTTGTGCAGGTACGAGGGACTTGCGTGTATTCTCCTACTGGATTGATACCTTGGTTCTCAAAAACTGAGGGAAATACTTACGCTACTTTACTGCATCACCCTTTCCTCTTCAAGGGAAAACCAACACAGTGCTCTGGCGCCATTGCCGGGGAGATCTACGCACAAGTCAAGACATACCAAGTACCCATCACAAACTCTTATCCCTCACATTACATTATTTTCCATTTGCCTCTCGTTTTCCTCTCCCCGACTTCACCATTGCCGTTTTATTCGCCCTCTCTTTCCGTTCGTCTTTTTTAGCTTGTTCCTTGTGTCGCGTGTGTCGTCATGGCCAGTCCTTTATCTACTCCTTTGTCTCCCGAGAATGAAGTTCTTAATTTTAAACAAATGAAGGGAGAAAATCGAAAAGATGCTTGGTACGGAATTTGCAATGCTCAAAATAGATCAACTAGGAAGCAATCTACTTTTGTCCTTCTTCGAAATTTTTATGTAGGCATCACCCCTTGGAATAGATATATTCTCGACACCATTACCGGAGGGAATTTCATGGGTAGCCATCTTTTGATTCTTATAATGCTATTGTAAATTTGTTTGGCCCACCACCTCTTTTGGTTAATGAAATTGTTTTAACTTTGGAACATGTTATGCAAAGGCTAGAAATTATTGAAAATAAAGTTGCCAGTATAGAATTGATTTAAAATTTGGATATAAAGATCCACAACGAAATTATCCAATACAGATCTAAGGTGGGAATTGCTCTTAAATTTTTTAAAGAAAAGGAACCCATAGTTAACGAAAAGATAGATCAAGGTTCCACAAGATTTGATAAAATTGAGGGTATTATTACCAACTTAGGGTCTGACTTTTCTTCCGTGAAAAATACTCCAAAACTTTCTAATGCTAAATTTGCCAAATTGATGTACGTTCCTAAAAATAAGGGTGAAACTTCTAGTAAGGGGAATGCGGATCCCAAATCCATAAGTGTTCACCCCAACTTTCTTGCTATCATTAAGGAACCTCTTGCTGCAAATGATTTTCTTGATTTCTTGCCTAGGAGTTTGATCGTTAATAAAAATAAGGAAACTCCTTAGGGTTATAAGTGTTCTATTGAAGAATTGCATACCAAACATGATAATACATAGATCTATCCTTGCTTTTATGCCTAGCTAGGGCGTTAAACGATAGCACTTGTTGGGAGGCAACCCAATTTTATTTTTGTTCCTTGCTTTTTGGTTCTGTTTAGTAACAAATAATTCACCTATCCTCTGTTTAGATATCGTTTTATGCTTTTAATTAGTGTTTGTGCCAAGTAGAACCTTTGTGAGAACCTGGAATTAACTTCCTGACCCTCCTGTGTATATTTGTCAACCCCAGGATCATTGTTGACAACACAGTGAAATGGTATCATTGCAGAATACGTAAAAGCATTAGAAGTAGTATATTTGTCACAAGACATACCTAGTGAGATGTCTCATGACATTTACAATCAGAAAACAGCGGAAGGTAAAATGCGTAGTGACTCCATCTTAGCCACAGGCAGTCGATGTAGTCCACATGACCTCACTCTTGCAGATCGCCATAGTAGTCGTAGTCATCACCGTCGTCTTCATGGAACTTTGTTGTCAACAAAATTATTGCCATGAGTACATTACGTACTCAACATACCTCCTTCAAAGAAGGTCCTAACAACTACATGTGGCTTCAAAGGAAGGCTGTATGGCTCATTTGCATAAAAGCTAATTTTGTTTGAAAAATATAGCAGTTGGATAAAAGCGGTTTTGATGAAAACATGTTTTATCTCTAGAATAACTTTCATCAAAGGGAGGATCCTCACTCAACTCACACTCTTCATAGGTTTCAAGAATAGGGGCAAAGAGGGAATAAGCAAGATAGGTCATGTACGTCAAGAAAGATTCATGTGTTGTCCATGACCGTGGACACGACTATTCGAATAGTTTTACACTCTGCAGAGGTTGTACACTTTACCCACACGACACAATCTCGTCTTGATGCCACCAGTGGCTGCTGGTATAGTACACCATTTGGTATACCGGCAGGGAGATTGTGACGAGGTCTTTGGACTAGATCCCCCAAAGATGTGACATGCCCACCGGGTCTGGCGCATGGAACTGAGAGTACGTCCTCAAACCGGTTCCCCATCTGTGCCGAGGATACTCGTCGCAAGGCAGCTATCCCATCTGCGGTACAACGACATCGACACCTAAGGCTAACTAGCTTACTTGACCAAGCTAGTGCCCATATAGCATGTGGCTGTACTGTTATCACAATCTTCAAATCCAAGACTTATTAGGCCTTAAGCGGCACGGACGACTGATTGCCCCTTCAACTCGTGAAGGGCGGCCAATCGCTCCTTCAATCCTTGATTCAGTTGTCGCCCGCGCCAGTATTCAGATGGTAAGTTTCACCCAGAGTAGAAGAGGATAGAGAAGGTCAACAAAGGCCAACAGGCCTAGCTCAGTGTTAAGTTTCAACTGTCAATGACTCAGAAGCCATTCAACAAGGCACCTATAGGGTGATAAGAATGGCTAAGCATTTCTACTCTACGAGAACTTTATACTTCTACTCAAGTGTCAAGTAAATAGGCGACAAGCGGATCGAGGTAATGTGTCAATCGACATGCTAGCTATGAGAATTAAAATAGCATGCACATAGTAACAATAAACTCAATGCAATTTTGTAAACCATGGGATAAGTATGATCAAAGAAGGAGGCATGCCTTTGTTGTTGAGTCCCTCTTCGGTAACCTATTTCTGTCCATTTCAAACATCGTCGTCACTCCCTACTCGTTGTAACGATAGCAAAGGAAAACAATAAATACCAAAGAAATAGAAAATCCAAATGACATCCAAAACAAATTAAGAGTGGATGGATAGCAAGATACTGATCAAGATGGAGATTCCAAAAGGAGGTAAGTAGAGGACTCAATGAATTGACAGGGTTTAGTTGATGATGGATAATCAAGGCTTGCCAACAATACTAACGTTCTAATACAAACTATGGTACTAACAATTAGCAGTGCCCACTACACATCTTAGCTTACTATATAGGAAACTGTTACGAACAAACCAAATTGCATGAACATACATGGAAGAATCCATCCGATGCATTTCAACTACTCAATCATAACATGACATGATATAATGGTCAATTGCAACCAAACATATACAACAACTATATAATAATCAAACAAAAGCAAGTATTCTATAAGACAACTAAACCAACATTACAAACCATTCTAGTCAAGCAACAAAACATCATACAACAATATGAAATGAAATGATCTCAGTCTAGTCCTAAAATATTATTAAAAGGAAATAGAATCAACCGCATTATATCAAACTAATTCATTTGTCAAACAGTTAACAAGAACTACACAACACATTGAACAAATGGATGAACAACTATCTTAGACATGATATGGTTAAGAGTAATTATCAACCACAAATAAATACTAGGATGAATACAAATATTCATAATGGTTAACAACAACCAAAGTATAAACATCAAACACAATTATTATAGTGAGCATTGCTATAACAAGAGCTAATCTAATACTATGGTCAAAACTAAATAAACAACTAAATCAAGACACATCTTCACACAAGGCATGTGAGTATAGAATCACTAGAGGTCTCAACAAATAACACATGCATCACACAAACAAGTGATCATGATAAGATACTAAACTAGGACATGGTCTTATTACTAAAGAACGAATAATACCAATAAACACTAGCGGTAATAATATCACCACAATCAACTAACATGAAAAGTAAACTAGTCTAAGCATGTGACGGACTATTGCAACACATATACAACACTCATAATAGTAACGTGAGACAAGTCAATCATATAGGAGCAACACAAGTACAATGATAACACATGGAACACCATAAGACATGAAAGATCACTTCCATGAACGGCATCTAGATATACAACAATGCAAGAACTAGATACACTGTATAACCCTAAGTACGAATGATCATCACACGAGATGCCAAAGTATGATACTAATAGAATAGAACTCGGAAAAATGAGATAACTTAGTTAATATCAACTAACATGGATATCAAGAATGGCAAGATCACACAAACTTACATACTAGTTAATTATGTCATATAAGCATATGGGCATACCATACCCGCATTTATGCAAGTAAATAACTAGATCATGGCTTCTACCAATTTAACATGTCTTATACTCGCATGAGTAAGAAAGTGGCATGTATCTATATTTAGCTCATCCAACACTTGCAAGTACCTAAAGTACACAACTAGGCATCATATAACATAAAAATTGGTACACACACATGATGCTGTCTAGTTATGCAATCACAACAACATGACACCATATTGAACAAGCAAGAAGTCATTTAATAAAAGAAAGTGCGAGATCAACAAACTAGTATCATGTGAATCATCTCAATGAAGGCTAACCGTATATGCAATCACACGGTAGTCCATAGTAGCAGTGCTATAACACATGGTAAGAGATAAGTAAACAAGCTATCTGCTTGAAGAAATTGTTAACATGGCATGGCAATAAACTAAGATAAATAAACACACACCAAACAATTATCAAAAGTAATAAACGAGGTTATATGCCATAGGAATAAATTCTATATAGCAATACAAATATGAACCATGTCATAAAGCAACCAACCATGAATCTAGAATGGTGACATGTAAGAAACCATAGGAACAACTACACAAAATGTGTTATGCCACAGGGAACTATAATGGAATTGTTCTAAAGTAACATATCACTTCATTAAACATCTAGAACCTAGCATAAAGAAAACTATGCAAAATCACACACGATTAAAATAAACAACTATTATATGCCTATAGACATCAAATAAATCCTATAGATTAAACATGGAGATTTCTATGCATGGCAATAGTTCTAAAAAATAGAACACATGCAAAAAAGAAATATATATGGGGTAGCACAAATTACCGCACCAAAGGAAATACATATAACTATTTTAACAATTTAAACAAGAGTAAAATAAATCTAATAAATCGTATTTTACTCCTAACATTAAGAAATAATTAGGAGCGACTCCTAGGCATATAAAAAACAATGAAAATTACATTCTACCAAAAAGTTCACCGAATAATCTACACATGCATAGGAGTGGACTATAGACAATAAACAAATTGTCCACTCAAAACAATATGCAAAACTTATTTTAAATAACTATGATTCATAAAAAAATAATCTAACAACTCACATATCACACCAAAAAGAATAGAGGCATAACACGAACATATGGAAATATCATATAAAAAGATCATCGAACTAGAAAGCCCCTTGTATTCTACCGCAAGAATGAGTACGAAAATATATATTGTACCGCTTGCAAGATCAAACTATCAATCTAACTCCACGACATGGTTACTACAACTACAAGAAACATTTCATACGTTGACCACAAGATTATCCGATAGACAAAAAATATAAAGACAAGCTGATGCCATCAAATCGAAATTTGTTTTGGACAAGCGCGGCCAATGAGATAGATAGTTTGAAACATGACGTCTATGAGATACTATGAGTGATGTTGAGAAGGTGTGCATGAGGAATTGGATAGAGGCTCACCGAGTTGGACAGAACGGTGTGGTGAACTTGACGAATAGTGTACACTCACATGTGAAATTCTTCGCGTGTGGTCAACGGAATGCGTTCCTTCTTTCCTGAATGGATTCATCGCATCGAGGGGAACCTTCTGGCGCAAGGGCATGGATGGAGATGCTTGAAGTCGCCGGGAACAAGCACCGGCGTTCATGGAGCAGCAGCACTTCGTGGATGTGTTTTGGAAGAACGGATAAGGGAGAGGACAGGAGTTTCTGCGGGGTGGAAGAGGAGATCGTAGAGCATGTCTAGATATCTTCAAAAATGAAAATGATGGATATTTAAGGGAGTTAGTGGAGGGGCTTCCTTCAACTTAAAGTTTCTGTTATGTACGTTTCTGTTCTCTTCATTGGGGACGAACAGAGAGAAGGAAGAATAGGATGCGCACAATATGGACTAGACTTTAGTTTTGGAAACTGATGGGATTGATGGGAATTAAGGAGGGTAGCAAATTCCTTGTGTCCTTTCCTTTTTACGTGACTGTTGATGTTTCCTCTTTTCTTGAGTTGTTGTTTTTTTTGAGACAAACTCCGAAGCTTTTTATTCCGATGTCACAATGTTTACAGGGATGAAAGAGAGACCGTCCGGCTATCCCAACCAAACATGTCGGCCAGACGGAAGGGATAATGCATGCTTCGCGAGCTTGTGAGCCTCGATATTCGAGCTCCTAAATTCGTGAGAAATATTACAGACTTGGAAAGATAGTGTATGCTCTAATATTTCATGTATGATCGCACCATTCTCTGTGGGATTCTTCTCCTGGACATCTTGTACCACCACCTTCGCATCGGAGGCCACTTGGATATTTTCCACGTTCAAGTCATCAGCTAGAGCTAGAGCCTCCCTGATCGCCATGCATTCGAGAGTCGCCGGTTCAGATATACCTCTGAAGACCACTGTCGAGGCTCCCAAGAAGTGTCCGTCTGAATCTCTAGAAATTGCTGCTACAACTCCATGTCCTCTTCCTCTCCCCACTGAAGCATCAACATTAAACTTTGCCAGCCCTCCAGATGGAGCGATCCAACCTGATCGTCATGGCACTGGTCTTGCACTCTGCGTCATTTTGATGGACTGCAGTGCGTTGAGTTCATTCACGTATGAGTGTACAAATGCTAAAACAGAAGACGAGCTTTGATAGATATGCTCATAAATTGCCTTGCGGCGTGCTCCCCATAGTGCCCAAAGAGTGACCACAAAGTTTCTAAACTCATCATGAGATAGCGCCTCTTGGATGGAGAAAAGCCACCTCTTCGGATCCGGTTCCTCGTTTCTGCTGAGCACATCAATTATATGTTCAGAAGACAGCGTCCATATGCTTCGAGAAACAGTGCAGTTTAACAGCGCGTGTCTCCAAGTGTCTTCAGCTCCGCATAGGCAACACGCGGCCGAATCCGCCATGTTTTGTGTGACACCCCAAATTTTTGACCTTGTTTTATTAATTAAAATTTTGCCAGGAAATTAAAACTTTTATTTTCTGGACTCCCTTTTGAGTTTAAACCTTTTTCCTCCCTTGTTATAATGGAGTTTTTCCCCAAAAAGAAAACCTTTCAAATATGTTATTGGACTTATTTACCCTCTCAAGAAAAACTTTTCTTTTGTCAATGGAATTAATTATTTAATTAGTTTCCTAGACCTTTATTTCTTGAAAAATGGTTTTTTCATGGTTTTATGGCCATTTTTGAACTACAACCATTTGATAAACTCTTTCATAATTCCAACCAAAAATTGGAGATGTCATGTGATGGTTTTGAATCACTTTTATGCAAAAATATCTTTATTTCATGAAATATTTTGAGCTCTACACCCAATTTCCTTCTCTGGTCCAGTGGGTAATTTTGCACTACAACTCTTTTAAATATGTCTTTCTAGCCTCCACCAAAATTATGGGATGTTGGTAGTAGCATATGATTCAATTTTATGCCAAAACCCAGTGATGTTATTTGAAAAATTTGAGTGAATCAACCTCATATTACTTCTGGTCCAACTTGATGAGTTGTACAACAACCATATTTTTTCTTGCTCCTTTACCCATGATTCTTTTTCCTACTCATAGACCACCCTGCAAAACCCCTATGTCCAGGAGGATGGGCTCATTGGAATATTTTTGGTTCATGAAGTAATGCCATTTACCTCCTGTCCGGAATTGTAGTTTTGCAAAACTTGCACTAACAAGTTTCTGTTTTTGGCCGACTAACCTCACCACCCTCTCTTTCACCTAATGAGACCACCATCTGGAGATTTTGGCCACTCCAAGAAATGCCTAGGTGCCTGTGGCATTTTGTCAAACACCTAGAGAGCATGGAAAGTTTTGGCATGAGTTTATGTTTGCTTTGTGAACCTGATCCCCTGACCAAACCAGCATTTCCACTAGCATCCCAGCTACTCCTAGACTAGACCTGCTAATCCCCAGCTCCAACCAAGCTCCCTAGCATGCATTAGCTTTTCGTCGAGCACATTCCGTGCGTGCTCTGGGCGCGAGCAGAGCACGCGTTTTGCACGTGCCGCGCCCGAGCCGCCGCGTCGCGCCCCTGGGTTAGGCCCGCACTGCAGAACCACGCCACGCACTCCCCCTACTCACCGCAACACGCCAAGCAGCCCTGGTGCTCTACAGCACCGCCGTCAGAGCCCTTGGCGGCACGCCGGCGTCTGCAGCGCGTCTCTGCCACGGTCGGTGCCGCCCAAACCACCAGCGCTCGCCAGCTGCCCCCTGGAGCGGCTCAAGCTCATCCACAGCCTCGTCCTCTAGCACACGTCGCCGCCACGTCGCCCTGCCGCACAGTAGGACGGTTCGCCGACGAGCTGATACACCGCTGCCGCAGAACCGCCTTGACTCACCTATATAGGAAGCCCCGAGCTCATCCCTGCACGCAGGCAGTCTCAAGCCATCTCCCTAGGACCCCCTTGGCCAGCAATCGAACCGGGAAGGCCGTCTTCCCCGACTCCGGCCAGTTCGGCCACCGCCGCCTCACGGCTCCGTTTGTCACAACCCGAGCCTCCCTGGCCCTCCTAACACCACCAACAGACTCGACTCCATATTGCGGAGCCGCCCAGACCCCCAGCTGCGATAGAGAGCCACCGAAGCCACAAATCCACTTTGCTCCCGAAGCCACCGGCCGCCGCGAAGCTCGTCGACGGCGATTCCCTCCACCCCCGACGACCCTACAACCACCGGAAGGATCGCCCTAGATCCGCGGATCCATTCCCGCCCTCAGCTCCCCGCAAGGACCCGCTGTTCGCCGGTGACGATCGCCGGAGTTCCGCCCCCTCTCGGGCAGAGGAAGAGGAGGGAAGATGGACTAGTCAAACCTGACTAGTGGTCCACCTGGGACCACTGTCAGTGACCCACGCACGGTCCACGCTAGATAAGTGGAGGCGCATTTCTAGAATACGCCTTCGACGTGTACATATATTCGAAACATTTTTCTTTTTCTATTTAATTTTTAAAAACAGATTTTTGACCACAACTTTGACTGGCTATAACTTTTTAAATATAACTCCAAATGAATTGATTCTTTTTCCTACATCTCTCAAATTCTGTCTAGTTTATTTTAAGATTTATTTGAAAATTTTCGAAACAACTTTTTGTACTGTTTTTGAAATATGTGTTATTTGCATATTTTTGAAAATAGGATTTTTGAAGAGAAGAAAGCTTTCAAAAGATTTGGAGTGCACCCTGCCTTTCCACACCACGAAGGCAAGCATCCTGAACCCCAGCATAATATTTTGGTGTGTTAGTTGACACGTTTATAACACCATCTTATTTCGGAGAACTTGTTATTTCATGTGATATGATCATTTTGCATGGATGCATATTAGTGATTTCCTTGGTGTTGGAAATGAATATACATGTGATGGTAATCATCCTCGTGTGCCTTGCATGCATGCCGGAAAGGAATCCAGGAAAGCCTCTGCCTTGGGTAGGCGTGAGCTTATCGCCGGTCTCCGTCGGGACGGTTATGTCCGATATGGCATAGTAAGGTATAATGAGTGTTGATTTGTTGGTTGAAACGTTTTGCTATACATATCATGCAGGGAATATCTAAGCCTCCTGAGTCGGCCGTAGACCGAGTCTTGTTCCGGTAACCCCCATACATGTTTCGTGCTGCCACCAGTCCCTGCCATAGGTAGGGTATGGTTCAGTAAGTTGTTAACCCTTGTCTTGGCACACACCATACGGAGAGGCCATGGTGGAAGATACCGGTTGTAGCCGGTAGGCATGCCACCTGGTCCGGGGGCATGGGTGTTTCCGGTTGGGACCGAGAGGGGGGCACCCCTTAGAGCGTGCGATATAAATTTGATCCCATGCTACGCGAGGTTGTAGCCTCCCCACTTAGAGTTTTGCTTGACAGGTGTCGTGGGTGATTCCATACACCGGTGAGTTAAGCTGGTGTGTGCAAGTCATGTGTGTTTTCAATTAAAAGACCGTAGACGGAATTAGTCTCGATGGACTAAAGGAATCCGTTACTCGTGGGTAAAGAGTACACGCTCTGCAGAGATTAAACCTATTCGAATAGCCGTGTCCATGGTTAAGGACAACAGTCTGGGATGGGTCAAGTGTCGGTCTTAGTGTCGGTCTTCGGAGGAGGAACTACTAAACCTGAATATTGATTATGACTTGTGATATATGATGGTTATGGTTATTATCATTGTGGACTAACCGTTTGCATTGTTTGAAATAATGAATATCCCTGGGACGATACCACCTCCTGGATATTCACCATGGTTATGTTTATATAAGCCCTTTATGTGGCGTCGCTCAGACGCCCGACTGTGGCATGTTTGTTATTTCATTTTTGTATAAGCCCTTTATGTGGCGTCGCTCAGACGCCCGACTGTGGCAGGTTCGTTATGTCATTTACTTATAAGCCCTTTATGTGGCGTCACTCAGACGCCCGACTATGGCAGGTTCATTATTTCATTTACTTATAAGCCCTTTATGTGGTGTCGCATAGACGCCCGACTGTGGCATGCCTATTATTCCTTTTATATATAAGCCCTTTCTGTGGTGTCGCTCAGACACCCGACTGAGGCATGATGCATATTATTATCCTTTCGAGGCGTCGCTTCAGACACCCGATCTGTGCTTTATATTTTTACACCCCGTATGTTTACTCATGATTTATATAAATGATCTACTTGCGTGCATCATGAACCTTATCTCATAACTGACGAAGTGATCATAAGATATTTTTTAAGCATGATTATCAGTGGCTATATTATACCTGTGTTCTTAATGTTTGCGAGTACATTCAAAAGTACTCACTCGCTTGTCCCTGGCTATTGTCTTGGCCAGATTTCTTGCATGGAGAGGAGCGTTGCGCTGACAGCACCGGAACCTATGCAATGGAGATAGCAGCCTCGCGAAGATAGGAGTTATCCTGGTCAACTGTTCCTGTGGGAAATGGAGTCCCATAGACACTGGTGACCCGCAAATCGCTTCCGCCATCGACCACTAGAAATCAATTGTTGTACTCACAGGCCCGAATGGTCTTGTACTACATATTTTGTATTTTTTCTTGGAATTTCTGTATCAAGTTGGTTCCTCATCAGCTAACAGTAATCCTGGGGCTGGTGAGCACAACGGCCACTTTCTAGAAATTAATACCTGGAAAATCGGTCGTGACATTTCGGTGATGCAAAAGTGCAGCCGTCGGAGTGGTACGCCTAGCAAATCTCCACAGCAAGACCTTGAGCTTTGATGGTACCTTGATTCCCCAAAGTTTTGTCCAACCATCTCCATCTGCGTGTGTGTGAGAAGACCCATCTTGTTCATATAACCAAGCTTCACGACTTAATTTCCTCTGTTGAATCATCCTATAGGCGGTTCTCACCGAGAATTTCCCCCGCCTATCTTCGCTCCATGCCCAAAAGTCATCAATCTGTCTGGTGCAAAGAGGGATCTGCAAAATTGCCTCCACATCAATTGGTATAAAGGTTGACCAAACTAGCTGTTCATTCCACGAGGATGTAGCATGGTTGATTAGTTCTGAAACTCTCTGTGGCGGATGTTGGATAAGAGATGTGATCGATCTCTTTATAAGTGAGCGGGGTAGCCAATTGTCAAACCATATGTCGGTAGTTTCTCCGTTGCCAATTCTCCTTACTAGTCCTTGCACCATAATGTCTCTCCCGTCAAGAATAGCCCGCCAGATCTGTGATGGATGGTGGCCCAACTCTGCTTCAAACAAAGATACATCCGGGAAATAAACACTCTTGAGTATGTGTGCGCTCAAGGATGTAGGGTATTGGAGCAGAAGCCATGCCTGTTTGGACAGTAGGGCCAAGTTAAAAATTTCCAAGTACCTAAAGCCAAGACCACCAAGATGTTTAGGCTTCATCATCTCGTCCCAGGATACCCAGCTTGGCTTACGCTTCCCTTGCTTACTCCCCCACCAAAACTGCCTGATCAAGGAAGTGACACTCTCACATAAACCCCTTGGCAGGCGGAAGCACGACATAGAAAACACCGGTATCGACTACGCAACTGACTTGATAAGCACTTCCTTTCCCGCAGCTGACACTTTTTTCCATCCACCCTCTGATCCTTTGCCATACTCGGTCTCTCAAGTATCTGAAAGTGCCATTCTTTGAGTGTCCAACGTCCGTAGGCATCCCCAAATACCTGTCGCTAAGGGATTCATTCTGGACATTCAAAGTGGTTTTGATGCTTTCTCTCATACCCTGCGGACAGCCTCTACTAAAAAAGATAGATGATTTCTCGTGATTTATGCACTGTCCTGAACTCAAACAGTAGCGCTCCAACAGGTTTGATACTGCAACAACCCCTTCAACACTCGATTTAAACATCAGCAGGCTATCATCAGCGAAAAGGAGATGGTTCACGACGGGTGCCGTGGGAGCCACCTTGATCCCTTCTAGCTGAGATGACGAAGAACTGGATTTCAGTAGGCACGAAAGGCCCTCTGCTGTGATTAAAAAGAGGTATGGGGATATCGGATCTCCCTGCCGAATTCCTCTGGATGGATAAAAAGTGTCTAGTCTCTCACCATTAAAAAGTACTGAGAACGATACTGACCGCACCATGTTCATGATGATTTGTACCCATGCTGGAGCGAAGCCCAGCTTGATCATTATTGCGTGCAAGTAGTCCCACTCTAGTATGTCGTATGCTTTCAACATATCGAGCTTTAGGGCACAAAAACTATTAACCTTGGCTCGTAGTCTCATTAACCTTGAGTTGTTGTGAACGTACAAAGAAAGGAGAAGAGGGGTTTGCTCGGGAGAGATGGGCCAGTTTGGCCAGCCCATAAGGCAGAGGAATGGGTTGCCACAGCCCGACATAGTTAGCAAGAAAATAAAAATGGGCATGGCCCAATCGGGCAAAATAAAATGAGAAAAGAAAGAAATCAGATTGTACCTTGGAAAATTATGGCCAGGGTTTGATAGAGAGAATAAGTAATCACAAATTGATTTTCCTTTTAGAAAAGGAAATTCTAGAAAGGTATTAAAGTTGGAGCAATAGCAAAAAACTTAAAAAAATTAGTGACGCATAATTTAATATGCCGGAGGCAATAAAACAAACCCAACTACAAGAGAAGAACAAAACTGCAATTTTAATTTAGTTTGGTATTAGTTCAAATTAAATCCTTCAAATAATAAAAGTCCAATTAAGCTTTGATAACAAATAAAACAAACGAAATTTTATTGCCCTGATTTTTGGAAAAAAAACATTCTCCCAATTCCAAGAATCGAGATGTTACAACCTTTGGGAAGACTTGGGGAAAGTCTTTGCGATCTTGCCGTAAAAAACAGAAACTTTAGTGCTCACGAGATTTGCTGCCATTTTTTACTGGAGAGTGCGATTAGATTTATTCTTTTTCCAGATGATTAATAGATAAATTTCTCACGTCCAGAAATTTATTTTAGAATTTTTAGGGTTACAGAAGTATTCAAAACCTACAGATTACTACAGACTGTTCTGTTTTTGACAGATTCTGTTTTTCGCGTGTTGTTTGCTTATTTTGATGAATCTATGGCTAGTGTCGGAGGTTATGAACCATAGAGAAGTTGGAATACAGTACCTTAAGTGGTGGGTTGTTTTCTTATACTAACAGAGCTCATGAGATTTTCTGTTTATGTTTTGTGTTGTGAAGTTTTCAAGTTTTGGGTAAAGATTTGATGGATTATGGAATCAGGAGTGGCAAGAGGCTAAGCTTGGGGATGCCCAAGGCACCCCAAGGTAAAATTCAAGGACAACCAAAAGCCTAAGCTTGGGGATGCCCCAGAAGGCATCCCCCCTTTCGTCTTCTTCTATCAGTAACTTTACTTGAGGCTATATTTTTATTCACCAGATGATATGTGTTTTGCTTGGAGCGTCTTGTATGATTTGAGTCTTTGCTTTTTAGTTTACCACAATCATCCTTGATGTACACACCTTTTGGGAGAGGCACACATGAATTGGAATTTATTAGAATAATCTATGTGCTTCACTTATATCTTTTGAGCTAGATAATTTTGCTCTAGTGCTTCACTTATATCTTTTAGAGCAGAGTGGTGGTTTTATTTTATAGAAATTATTGATCTCTCATGCTTCACTTATATAATTTTGAGATTCCTTTAGAAAAACATGGTAATTTGATTTGGTTGTGAAATTAGTCCTAATATGATAGGCATCCAAGATGGGTATAATAAAAACTATCATATAAAGTGCATCGAATACTATGAGAAGTTTGATACTTGATGATTGTTTTGAGAAATGAAGATGGTGATATTAGAGTCATGCTAGTTGAGTAGTTTTGAATTTGAGAAATACTTGTTCTAAACTTTGTGATTCCCGTAGCATGCACGTATGGTGAACCGTTATGTGATGAAGTCGGAGCATGATTTATTTATTGATTGTCTTCCTTATGAGTGGCTGTCGGGGACGAGCGATAGTCTTTTCCTACCAATCTATCCCCCTAGGAGCATGCGTGTAGTACTTTGTTTCGATAACTAATAAATTTTTGCAATAAGTATGTGAGTTCTTTATGACTAATGTTGAGTCCATGGATTATACGCACTCTCACCCTTCCACCATTGCTAGCCTCTCTAGTACCGTGCAACTTTCGCTGGTACCTTAAACCCACCATATACCTTCCTCAAAACAGCCACCATACCTACCTATTATGGCATTTCCATAGCCATTCCGAGATATATTGCCATGCAACTTTCCACCGTTCCGTTATTATGACACGCTTCATCATTATCATATTGCTTCGCATGATCATGTAGTTGACATCGTATTTGTGGCAAAGCCACCATTCATAATTCTTTCATACATGTCACTCTTGATTCATTGCATATCCATAGAGTCATATTTACATAGAGTCATATTTTGTTCTAAGTATTGAGTTGTAATCTTTGAGTTGTAAGTAAATAAAAGTGTGATGATCATCATTATTAGAGCATTGTCCCAAGTGACGAAAGGATGATGGAGACTATGATTCCCCCACAAGTCGGGATGAGACTCCAGACGAAAAGAAGAAAAAATAAAGAAATAAGAGAGGCCATAAAAAAGGGAGAAAAGGCCAAAATAAAAAAATGAGAAAAAATGAGAGAAAAAGAGAGAAGGGAAAATGTTACTATCCTTTTTCCACACTTGTGCTTCAAAGTAGCACCATGATCTTCATGATAGAGAGTCTCCTATGTTGTCATCTTCATATACTAGTGGGAATTTTACATTATAGAACTTGGCTTGTATATTCGAATGATGGGCTTCCTCAAAATGCCCTAGGTCTTCGAGAGCAAGCGATTTGGATGCACACCAACTTAGTTTCTTTTGTTGAGCTTCCATACACTTATAGCTCTAGTGCATCCATTGCATGGCAATACCTACTCACTCACATTGATATCTATTGATGAGCATCTCCATAGCCCGTTGGTACGTCTAGTTGATGTGAGACTATCTTCTCCTTTTTGTCTTCTCTGCAACCACCATTCTATTCCACCTATAGTGCTATGTCCATGGCTCACGCTCATGTATTGCGTGAAGATTTAAAAAGTTTCAGAACACCAAAAGTATGGAACAATTGCTTGGCTTGTCATCGGGGTTGTGCATGATTTAAATATTTTGTGTGGTGAAGATAGAGCATGGCAGACTATATGATTTTGTAGGGATGAACTTTCTTTGGCCATGTTATTTTGAGAAGACATGATTGCTTAGTTAGTATGCTTGAAGTATTATTATTTTTATGTCAATATTAAACTTTTGTCTTGAATCTTTCGGATCTGAACATTCATGCCACAATGAAGAAAATTAAATTGATAATTATGCTAGGTAGCATTCTACATCAAAAATTCTACTTTTATCATTTACCTACTCGAGGACGAGCAGGAATTAAGCCTGGGGTTGCTTGATACGTCTCCAATGTATCTATAATTTTTGACTGTTCCATGCTATTGTATTATCTGTTTTGGATGTTAATGGGCTTATTTATACACTTTTATATTATTTTTGGGACTAACCTACTAACCCAAGGCCCAGTGCAAATTGTTGTTTTTTTTGCCTATTTTAGTGTTCGCGGAAAAGGAATATCAAACGGAATCCAAACGGAATGAAACCTTCAGGAGAGTTAATTTTTGGAACAAACGTGATCGAGAGGACTTGGAGTGGAGATCAAGAAATCAACGAGGAGGCCATGAGGCAGGGAGGCACACCTGCCCCCTGGGTGCGCCCCCACCCTCATGGGCCCCTCATAGTTCCACCGACCTACTTCTTCCTCCTATATATATTCATATACCCCGAAAATATCCAGGAGCACCTCAAAACCCTATTTCCACCACCGCAACCTTCTGTACCCAAGAGATCCAATCTTGGGGCCTTTTCCGGAGCTCCGCCGGAGGGGGAATCAATCACGAAGGGCTTCTACATCAACACCATAGCCTCTCCGATGATGTGTGCGTAGTTTACCACAAACCTTCGGGTCCATAGTTATTAGCTAGATGGCTTCTTCTCTCTCTCTTTGGATCTCAATACAAAGTTCTCCTCGATCTTCTTGGAGATCTATTCGATGTAACTCTTTTTTGCGGTGTGTTTGTCGAGATCTGATGAATTGTGGGTTGATGATCAAGTTTATCTATGAACAATATTTGATTCTTCTATGAAATCTTTTATGTATGATTGGTTATCTTTGCAAGTCTCTTCGAATTATCTATTTGGTTTGGCCTACTAGATTGATCTTTCTTGCAATGGGAGAAGTGCTTAGCTTTGGGTTCAATCTTGCAGTGTCCTTTCCCAGTGACAGCAGGGGCAGCAAGGCATGTAATGTATTGTTGACATCGAGGATAAAAAGATGGGGTTTATATGATATTGCTTGAGTTTATCCCTCTACATCATGTCATCTTGATTAATGCGTTACTCTGTTCTTATGAACTTAATACTCTAGATGCATGCCAGATAGCAGTCGATGTGTGGAGTAATAGTAGTAGATGCAGAATCGTTTCGGTCTACTTGTCGCCGACGTGATGCCTATATACATGATCATGCCTAGATATTCTCATAATTATGCACTTTTCTACCAATTTCTCGGCAGTAATTTGTTCACCCACCGTAATACTTATGCTATCTTGAGAGAAGCCACTAGTGAAACCTATGGCCACGGGTCTATTCTACATTATATTAATCTCCCATCAACAAGCTATTTCTGGCACCGTTTATTTTGCAATCTTTACTTTCAATCTATATCATAAAAATACCAAAAATATTTATCTTATTATTATTATCTCTATCAGATCTCACTCTCGTAAGTGACCGTGAAGGGACTGACAACCCCTTTTATCGCGTTGTTGCGAGGTTCTTATTTGTTTGTGCAGGTACGAGGGACTTGCATGTAGTCTCCTACTGGATTGATACCTTGGTTCTCAAAAACTGAGGGAAATACTTACGCTACTTTACTTCATCACCCTTTCCTCTTCAAGGGAAAACCAACGCAGTGCTCAAGAGGTAGCATGGAGCATGGTATAGTTGGTACTCCTGGATCTCCAAGTTACTTTGGTATTCCACCCTTAAAAGTGTAATTACCAAGCATGGTGGAAATTTCAGGTTCCGGTTTCTTTCTTTTATTAGTAACAATATCTTTCATGTACTTAGCATAAGGGTTCCTTTTAAGCATATCAGTCAAACACATATGCAAAAAGATAGGTCTAATCATTTCACCAAAGCGCTCAAAATCCTCATCATCCTTTTTCTTGGATGGTTTAGGAGGAAAAGGCATGGGTTTCTGAACACATGGTTCTCTTTCTTTACTGTGCTTCCTAGCCACAAAGTCTCTCTTATCATAACATTGATACTTTGATTGTGGGTTATCGAGATCAACAGCAGGTTCAATCTCTACATCATTATTATAGCTAGGTTGAGCATCAACATGAACATCATTATCAACATTATTACTAGGTTCATGTTCATCACCAGATTGTGTTTCAGCATCAGAAATAGAAATATCATTGGAATTCTCAGGCGTGTCAACAACAGATTCACTAGAAGCATGCAAAGTTCTATCATATTTCTTTTTCTTGTTCGTAGAAGAACTAGGTGCATCAATATTAGTTCTGTGAGAATCTTGCTCAATTCTCTTTGGTGGCCCTCAGGATACAAAGGTTCCTGAGTCATTTTACCCCTTCTAGTCATAACTCTAACAGCATTATCATTTTTCTTATTATTTAATTCATTAAGCAAATCATTCTGAGCCTTAAGTACTTGCTCTACTTGAGTGGTAACCATAGAAGCATGTTTACTAATAAGTTTAAGTTCACCTTTAACTCTAGACATATAATCACTCAAGTGTTCAATCATATAAGCAATGCGTTTCAATTGTCTACCAACATAAGCATTGAAGTTTTCTTGTTTAATAATAAAATTATCAAACTCATCCAAGCATTGGCTAGCAGACTTATAATGAGGAATATCACCTTCATCAAATATATATAGAGAATTTACCTTTACTACATGTGTCGGGTTATCAAGACCATGTATTTCTTCAATAGGTGGTAAATTGTTAACATCTTCAGCTTTAATACCTTTTTCTTCCATAGATTTCGTTGCTTCTTGCATATCTTCAGGACTGAGAAATAGAATACCCATTTTCTTCGGAGTTGGCTTAGGAGTTGGTCCAGGAAGTGTCCAATCATTTTCATTACTCAACATATTATTCAATAGCATTTCAACTTGATCAACAGTTCTTTCCCTGAAAACACAACCAGCACAACTATCCAGGTGGTCGATGGAAGCATCGGTTAGTCCATTATAAAAGATATCAAGTATTTCATTTTTCTTGAGAGGATGACCAGGCAAAGCATTAAGTAATTGGAGAAGCCTCCCCCAAGCTTGTGGGAGACTCTCTTCTTCAATTTGCACAAAATTATATATTTCCCTTAAGGCAGCTTGTTTCTTATGAGCGGGGAAATATTTAGCAGAGAAGTAATAAATCATATCCTGGGGACTACGCACACAACCAGGATCAAGAGAATTAAACCATGTTTTAGCACCACCCTTTAATGAGAACGGAAACAGCTTAAGAATAAAGTAATAGAGAGTTTTCTCATCATTAGTGAACAGGGTGGCTATATCATTTAATTTAGTAAGATGTGCCAAAACAGTTTCAGATTCATAGCCGTAAATAGGATCAGATTCAACTAAAGTAATTAACTCAGGATCAACAGAGAAATCATAATCCTTATCGGAAATAAAGATAGGTGAAGTAGCAAAAGCAGGGTCATATTTCATTCTAGCATTCAAAGACTTTTCTTTAAGCTTAGATAATAATTTCTTAAGATCAGATCTATCATTGCAAGCTAAGAAGTCTATAGCAGTTTCTTCATCCATAACATAGCCCTCGAGCACAACAGGCAATTCATATCTAGGGGGAGAATCTTCATCATCACTTTCATCAATATTATCAGTTTCAACAATTTCATTCTCTCTAACCCTAGCAAGTTGTTCATCAAGAAATTCACCTAGTGGCACAGTATTATCAAGCATAGAAGTAGTTTCATCATAAGTATCATGCAAAGCAGAAGTGGCATCATCAATAACACGCGACATATCAGAATGAATAGCAGGAGTAGGTGTCGCAAGTTTACTCAAAACAGAAGGTGAATCAAGTGCAAAGCTAGATGGCAGTTCCTTACCTCCCCTCGTAGTTTAGGGAAAAATCTTGGTTCTTTTATCTTTCAAGTTCTTCATAGTGATCAGCAGATATAAAGCCCGAGTGACTCAAAGAATAGAGCTATGCTTGTCGTGGTTCTAAGTCTGACAGTAGAGTGGGGGGTAGGTATGGAGAGGCAAGGTCCTAGCTATGGAGAGGTTGTAAACACAAGAGATGTACGAGTTCAGGCCCTTCTCGGAGGAAGTAAAAGCCCTACGTCTCGGAGCCCGGAGGCGGTCGAGTGGATTATGCGTATATGAGTTACAGGGTGCCGAACCCTTCTGCCTGTGGAGGGGGGTGGCTTATATAGAGTGCACCAGGACCCCAGCCAGCCCACGTAATGAAGGGTTTAAGGTGCATTAAGTCCGGGGCGTTACAGGTAACGCCCCACATAAAGTGTCTTAACGATCATAAAGACTACTTAATTACAGAACGTTGCAGTGCAGAGTGCCTCTTGACCTTCTGGTGGTCGAGTGAGTCTTCGCAGTCGAGTCCTTCAAATCAGTCGAGTGAGTCCCTCATAGGTCGACTGGAAGGTGATCTCTTCTAAGGGTGTCCTCGGGCAGGATACTTAGATCAGGTCTGTGACCCTACCCTAGGTACATGACCCCATCATTAGCCCCCGAATGGATTGAGGCTTGAGTGATGAAGGAGTTGATGTTGTTTCTGATTAGCCTTCGCATACTGGTCGTGCGTTGCTTTGAACCAAAAAATCTCTTTGTTGATAGTGAGCAACTTTTCTTCAGTCGACTCGATCCATTCTTTTCCTTCGTCGAGTGATCTTTTGGACTTCGCCGATTTCCGAGCGACGGATCGCAGGAAATCCCGCGTCTGGCAGACCGATCTGCCGTTCGCGGATTCCGCGGGATGCGAAATTTGGGGAAGCGTGCGAAGCGGGGCGGACCGCAGCGCTCGGATGGGACAGGGCAGAGACGCCTCGATCCCCGCGCCGCTTTTTTCGCCACGTATCACGCCCGCGTAACTGTTTCAGGATATGATTAGATCGACCGGGCCCACTTGTCATCCACTCGGAAGGGATCTTATAAATGCGCCCGGCGAGGGTTTTTTGAATAGTGCCTCAGCATTCTCTCTCTGCTCCCTTCGTCTCCGCCCAACGCGCTCGCTCTTGCCTCCACACAACTTCTCCTCGCGCGCCTCGCCGGAAGCCATGGTTAAGGAGAAGACGGCGGCGCTGGAACGCGCGAAGAAGGCGTCGGCGACGGAGAAGGCGAAGGGGAGATCCACCAGTCGCAGCGGGTCTTCGTCTAGATCTTGCCTGCCGAAAGGCTGGGTCCAGGGAGATTGGATCCAGTCGACCATCACGGAGAAGGACCTCCTCGACATGGCCAACAAGGGCCTGATCCCTCATGGAGCTGCGAGGCTTCCGGGAAAAGAGTGGCAGCCCCAGCCGGAAGAGGGTGAGTGCGTGCTTCTGGCTACCCATGTCGACCGTGGATTCTCTTTGCCGCCGAGCATTTTCTTCCGTGGTTTCTTGAACTTCTTTGGAGCGCAACTCCACCACTTCACCCCGAATTCTATCGCCTATCTTGCCGCATTCGTGTCCATGTGTGAGAGTTTTCTGGGTTGTCGACCGCATTGGGGCTTGTTCAAGCACATATTCACATGTCACTCTCAGACCGTGAAGAAGGCGAGCCCAGGCGACGAAAAAACCCGAGTTGTCCAAATGTGTGGGGGTCTGGGGATCCAGATGAGGAACAAGAGCACCTTCCCAGCCATGACATTTCCCGAGTCAGTCAGAGGCTGGCAGTCGACCTGGTTCTACTGCCAGGATCAGTCGACGCCGGGGCAGTCGAGTGGACTCCCTCAGTTCACCATGGATCGAGTGAACAAGCCCTCCTCTCTGAAGGTGATTCCGGAGGAGAAAGCTGACGTGAAGATGCTGATGGAGCGTGTAGTTCACTTGGTTCGGGAGGGAGTGACGGGTATGGATCTCCTGGAGGTTTTTCTTAGGCGTCGTATCCAGCCTCTTCAGTTCCGGAGCCATTGCATGTGGTTGTACTGTGGGACTGAGGATGTGACTCGGGTCAATCCAAAAGCAGTCGACGATGCCACTCTGGAAAGGTGGATGGCCGCTGTTACTGGGAACAAGGATAACCCTTGTGGAGCCAGAAGGATTCCTCCACTCGACTGTCACAGTGATCCAAACAAGGTATGTCATTGTATTCTCGTCGCATTTATTTCTGTTTTCTCTGCCGATCAGTCGACTGATCTTTGTCTTGATGTCTATCAGGTCCTCACTGAGCTGTACTCGATGCCCAATGGAGCACAGGCTCCGACCGAGGAGGGAGAGGCGAGCGGGGGCGAGAGCCAGGAGGAGGAGTGGGACTCGGACGCCGCTGAGGATGATGATGATGATGATGACGATGATGATGGTGACGATGAGGACGAGGAAGAGGAGGAGGAGGAGGAGGTCGCACCACCGCGCTCGGAAAGGCGGTTGAAACTTGTCCATGAACCTGCGACTGATCGCGGCGAGGGGATTGCGACTGTTACACAGTCGACCAAGCGCCCTCGGACCACCTCTCTGGCGCCGACTGAAAAGGCGTCGAAGCAGCCCAGGGCGGCCCCGTCAAAGCCGACCAAGCACCTGCCGAAGATGAAGGTGTCCATCCCCACCATATCAGGGTAATCATGTTGCTTAAGTCTTCTTGATTTGTGTGAACTTTATCTTTGGTTGGCGCTGGAGTTAGTCGACTGATTCTTTGGAGTTGCGGTGCTGCTACTTCTGAGACCTCAGCCCGGGCTGACGACCATGAGATGGAGGACGCAGCAACCTCAAAACCTGGTACTATACTCTTAACACCGTTTCTAGTCGACTGACTCATGATCTCTAATTCTGGTTCTTTTCTGTAGCTCCATCCAATGTTATTATCACTCTCCCTGATGATGATGAAGATGAGGAACCGCTGAAGCACAGAATGAGAAGGAAAGCGTCTGTCAGCAGGGTGCCCCAGGATGTGACGGTGCCTGAGACTCTGGTCGCGGAGGAGGAAAACACCACTCGACACACTGTGTCCTTCGCAGATCCGCTGACGAGTGCTCCACAGCCCTCCCTCTTCACGACGCACCACGTCCCAGAGGACCAAGCTGGCGCAGCAAAGGAGGCGATACGCCAGGCAGGGATCATGATGGAGCAGTTGAGGACCATCCGGGATGCGAGCCAGGCAGCTTACGACGCCAGTTCCGCCCTCCAAAGCAATGTTCAGGTCAGTCGACCACCGTTTGTTCTGTTAGGATATGCTATCAAAAACTTTTCTTTCCAGAATTTATAGTAGACACCCACTGGGTGTGTTGATTTAAACTCCGTGTTAGCGGGGGCACGCTGAGTGCACCCGCTGGGTGTAGTCCCCAAGGCTAAGGTCGACTGCTGGCAGTCGGCCTTAGGCTTCATAATTTCAGTCTTTCCGTCATTCGACTATGGTGACTGGATTTCGCAAACCGGTGGGGGCACGCTGAGTGCACCCACTGGGTGTAGTCCCCAAGGCTAAGGTCGACTGCTGGCAGTCGGCCTTAGGCTTCATAATTTCAGTCTTTCCGTCAATCGACTATGGCGACTGGATTTCGCAAACCGGTCAACTGGTCGACTCTGTCTTCAATAGGATTAGTGGGGGCACGCTGAGTGCACCCACTGGGTGTAGTCCCCAAGGCTAAGGTCGACTACTGGCAGTCGGCCTTAGGCTTCATAATTTCAGTCTTTCCGTCATTCGACTATGACGACTGGATTTCGCAAACCGGTGGGGGCACGCTGAGTGCACCCACTGGGTGTAGTCCCCAAGGCTAAGGTCGACTGCTGGCAGTCGGCCTTAGGCTTCATAATTTCAGTCTTTCCGTCATTCGACTATGGCGACTGGATTTCGCAAACCGGTGGGGGCACGCTGAGTGCACCCACTGGGTGTAGTCCCCGAGACTACGGTCGAATTCTTGAATTCGGCTGTAGTTTTAGAAACGCGTGATTTTTCCTTTTCCACTCGGAAGTGAATTATCTTTGACATTTAGTCGATTGGTTCTTCGCAGAACTCCTGTGACCTTGCGGCTCGCTACACTGAACTGGAAAACAAGCACATTCAGCTCGAGCTGAATTTGAAGCTGGTTCAGGAGAATCTAACGAAGGCGAAGGAGGAGACCGAAGGTATGTTTGGTGAGACCTCGACGACGGCTTTTTCCCTTCATTTGTTTCAAAATCTGATCTTGCTGTAACTTGCAGGTAAGGTGAGGGAGGCCCAAAGGAAAAAAGACCTTGAACTGGCTGAGAAGGTCAAGCTTGTTGACGAGAAGTTAGCTTCAGTCACAAAGCTTGAGCAAGAAAATGCTACTCTGAAAGCTGTTCTTGGGAAGAAAAATGACCTGGAGGTCTTCCTGAGTGGCCTTGCCAAGAAGCTGTTTCTTATGCTTGAAGGTAAACCTTTACGCTCAACAATCATTTTCAACTGTGGTTTTTTCATTCGACCATTGCCTTGACTCTGTGATCGTCCTTGCAGAATTTTGTCAAAACTTTGAAGAAGAGACTAGCCGACTGGAACCAAACCTTGACCCCATCAATTCTCCGGTGAACGACGAAGTTGCCATGAATGTTTTCCGACTGGAGTCCCGTGTTGCAGCTGCCGTGGACTATCTTGCAAGGCTGAAGGTCGCCACATCTCGCATCGACTCAACGCTCTGGCCCGGGGAGACACTCCAGAACGACCTCGAGTCGCTGATGGCTCGTTTGAACGCTGTCCCTGGTCGAGTGCAGGAGTGGAAAAAGTCCTCGGCTCGGTGTGGTGCAGATGTTGCTCTGTGTCTGGCCAGAGTCCACTGCAAAGATGCGCGAGAAGACAAGGTGGCTGCCCTCCGGGTGGCCAACACCAAGAAACACGACTTCAGGTCTTTTATGGAAACTTTCCTTGCTGCTGCCACTCGGATCGCAGATGGAATTGATCTTGATGAGTTTGTTGCACCTTCCAGCCCTCCCCAGGAGGGGTAAAAAACTTCTTCTAAGCTCGACGCTTTAAATTTGCCTCGGTATGCCGAGTGGAGTTGTAACCGATAAACCTTAACAGGCTTAGCGCCTGAGCACTTTTGGTTCCTTTAGGTATCGATCTGAACTTGAATTTGGTGTTTGAATATGATTGCTTTCGGCTCGAAATGTCTTTTGCAGGTTCAAAGCAAGACGTTCACTGCAGTCGACTTATTCCTTAATCCACTTAGGCGAGCGCTGGGCTGCAGCTAAGCCCCCGAGTGAGAGGTTTGCTCTTCACTCGGTAGGATTTTTGATAACTTAGGCGAGCGCTGGGCTGCAGCTAAGCCCCCGAGTGGGAGGTTTGCTCTTCACTCGATAGGATTTTCATAACTTAGGCGAGTACTTGGACTGCAGCTAAGCCCCCGAGTGAGAGGTTTGCTCTTCACTCGGTAGGATTTTGATAACTTAGGCGAGCACTGGGCTGCAGCTAAGCCCCCGAGTGAGAGGTTTGCTCTTCACTCGGTAGGATTTCTATATCTTAGGCGAGCACTGGGCTGCAGCTAAGCCTCCGAGTGGAGGGTTTGCTCTTCACTCGGTAGGATTTCTATATCTTAGGCGAGCACTGGGCTGCAGCTAAGCCCCCGAGTGAGAGGTTTGCTCTTCACTCGGTAGGATTTCTATATCTTAGGCGAGCACTGGGCTGCAGCTAAGCCCCCGAGTGAGAGGTTTGCTCTTCACTCGGTAGGATTTCTATATCTTAGGCGAGCACTGGGCTTCAGCTAAGCCCCCGAGTGAGAGGTTTGCTCTTCACTCGGTAGGATTTTTATAACTTAGGCGAAACGGATTCGCAGCTAAGCCTCCGAGTGGGAGTCTGGCTCACCGCTCGGTAAGGATTTTTACAAACTTAGGCGAAACGGATTCGCGGCTAAGCCTCCGAGTGGGAGTCTGGCTCACCACTCGGTAAGGATTTTTACAAACTTAGGCGAAACGGATTCGCGGCTAAGTCACCCACTGAGGGGAAATTTTATTGGGCAAAAATAAAAAGTGACAAAAATTATGGAGGAACTATGACACTATTATTTTGAAATCCATGAACTACAGGAGTACTTTATTGCAACTCATCCGAGTGATAAACTTAAGTGTAAAATGGGCGGAGTAGTTCCGCGTTCCAAGCTTGGGGCTCGTCGATATTATGTTCGATGTTGTAAAGACGGTACGCCCCGTTGTGGAGAACTTTGGTGACGATGAAGGGTCCTTCCCAAGAAGGAGCAAGCTTGTGATGTTTCTTCTGATCCACTCGGAGAACTAAATCTCCTTCCTGGAAGGCTCGACCTCTCACATTTCTGGCGTGGAAACAACGCAAATCTTGTTGGTAGATGGTCGATCGGATCAGAGCCATCTCCCTTTCTTCCTCTAAAAGGTCGACTGCGTCTTGCCGCGCTTGTTCAGCTTCTGCTTCGTTGTAGATCTCAACTCGAGGAGCATTGTGGAGAAGATCACTCGGCAAGACTGCTTCGGCTCCGTAGACCAAGAAGAATGGAGTTCTTCCGGTCGACCAATTAGGTGTGGTCCGCAGTCCCCAAAGCACCGAGGGAAGTTCGTCGACCCAAGCTCCAGCTGCATGCTTGAGATCACGCATCAGTCGGGGTTTCAATCCCTTGAGAATTAGGCCATTGGCTCGCTCTGCTTGTCCATTCGTCTGCGGATGGGCGACTGAAGCATAGTCGACTCGTGTGCCTTGAGAGTTGCAGAAATCCCTGAATTCCTCCGAGTCAAAGTTCGACCCATTATCCGTAATGATGCTGTGCGGGACTCCATATCTGAATATCAGTTCCCTGATGAAACTAACAACAGTACCGGCATCAAGGTTCTTGATTGGTTTAGCCTCAATCCACTTGGTGAATTTGTCGACTGCCACCAGTACATGCGTGAAGCTAGTTCGCCCTGTTCTCAAAGGACCGACCATGTCCAACCCCCATACTGCGAAAGGCCAGACGAGTGGAATGGTCTTCAGAGCTGATGCAGGCTTGTGCGACATATTCGAGTAGAACTGACATCCCTCGCACTTATCCACTATTTCCTTTGCCATCTCATTCGCCTTTGGCCAGTAAAATCCGGCTCGGTATGCTTTGGCCACGATGGTCCGAGAGGACGCATGATGATCACAGGTTCCCGAGTGGATATCATTAAGGATGATTCGACCTTCTTCTGGTGTTATGCACTTCTGACCAACTCCAGTCGCGCTTTCCCTATATAACTGTCCTTTGATTACGGTAAAGGCTTTAGATCGACGAACGATCTGTCGAGCCTCTTCCTCATCTTCCGGGAGCTCTTTTCTCAGGATATACGCGATATACGGAACTGTCCAGTCGGGAATGACCATCAAGACCTCCATGACCAAGTCGACCACTGCTGGGACTTCAACCTCAGTCAGATCTGTGGCACTCTTGGGCTGTGGAGCTTCTTCGGTGAAAGGATCTTCTTTGACTGACGGAGTGTGTATATGCTCCAAGAACACACCACTCGGAATGGCTCCTCTCTTGGAACCTATCTTTGCTAGATCATCAGCAGCTTGATTTTTCAGTCGGGGTATATGATGGAGCTCCAACCCCTCGAACTTCTTTTCCAGCTTCCTCACTGCACTGCAGTATCCAGTCATGGCTGGGCTTCTCACGTCCCACTCCTTCATCAGTTGGTTGACCACTAAATCTGAATCGCCATAGACCATCAGGCGATGGACGCCGAGTGAAATGGCCATGCGCAATCCGTATAAGAGGGCCTCATACTCTGCCTCATTGTTGGAGGAATCAAAGTGAAACTGGAGCACATATCTGAGCTTATCTCCTCTGGGGGAAACCAGGACAACCCCAGCACCGGAACCATTCAACATCTTAGAGCCATCAAAAAACATGGTCCAATGCTCCGAGTGAACTTCAGTCGGCTGTTGCTGTTCGATCCACTCGGCGAGGAAATCTGCTATTGCCTAGGACTTAATGGCTTTCTTTGCCTCAAATTTGATATCAAGGGGAAGAAGTTCAATCGCCCATTTCGCCACTCGACCAGTTGCATCTCTGTTGTGCAAAATCTCTAATAGTGGAGCGTCGCTGACGACTGTGATGGAATGATCAGAGAAATAATGAGCAACCTTCTTTGTGGTCATGTATATTCCATACACAAGCTTCTGATAATGAGGATATCTCTGCTTGGATGGAGTCAAGACTTCAGACAAATAATACACTGGGCGTTGAACTTTGAAAGCTTTTCCTTCTTCTTCCCGCTCGACCGTAAGCACTGTACTGACGACTTGTCCTGTGGCTGCGATATAAAGCAACAGAGGCTCTTTGCTGATTGGAGCAGCAAGCACCGGCTGGGTGGAGAGCAGAGCTTTTAGCTCGGCAAACGCTGCATCAGCTTCTGGAGTCCACTCGAACTTGTCTGCCTTCTTCATCAGTCGGTAAAGAGGCAATGCCTTTTCACCGAGTCGTGAGATGAATCGACTTAATGCGGCCAAGCATCCAGTAAGCTTCTGGACATCGTGCACTCGCACAGGGCGTTTCATTCGGAGAATAGTGCCGATCTTTTCAGGATTAGCGTCGATCCGTCGCTCGGAAACGAGAAAACCGAGTAACTTGCCACCAGGAACTCCGAATGTGCACTTTGATGGATTGAGCTTGATATCATACCTTCTGAGGTTGGCAAATGTTTCGGCGAGGTCAGCGAGCAGGTCGGAACCTTTTCGTGACTTGACGACGATATCATCCTTATACGCTTCCACATTCCGACTGATTTGAGTGAGTAGACACTTCTGAATCATTCGCATAAATGTGGCTCCGGCATTCTTGAGGCCGAATGGCATGGTGATATAGCAGAAGCACCCGAATGGAGTGATGAAAGCTGTTTTTACCTCGTCGGGTCCGTACAGACGGATTTGGTGGTACCCGGAGTAGGCGTCTAGAAAAGACAATCTCTCGCATCCCGCGGTCAAGTCAACAATTTGATCTATGCGAGGGAGAGGAAAATGATCTTTCGGGCAGGCCCGGTTGATGTGCTTGAAATCAATGCACATTCGGAGCGATTTGTCCTTCTTAGGAACCATAATGACATTAGCGAGCCACTCGGAGTGGTATATCTCTCGGATAAATCCTGCCACCAACAGTCGAGCCACCTCCTCACCAATGGCTTTTCTCTTCTGGACGGCGGACCGCCGAAGATGCTCTTTGACTGGTTTTGCTGATGAGTCGACTCTTACGCGATGCTCAGCCAGTCCCCTGGGAACACCTGGCATGTCAGCGCGCTTCCATGCAAAAATGTCCCTGTTCTCACGGAGGAACTGGATGAGCGCTTCTTCCTATTTCGGGTCGAGTGTTGTGGAGATGTGGGTCGGGGCTGCATCGGGGTCGGTCGGGTGAATGTGAACAGGCTTCGTCTCACCGGACGACTGAAATGCAGATTCTGTGGCGGGTTTCTTGGATCGCAGCAAATCACTCGGATCTGCGTTTTGCTTGTATTCTTCAAACTCGACCGCTGTCACCTGGGAATCAGCAATCTTTGAGCCCTTCTGAAAGCACTCTTCTGCCTTTTTCCGATCGTCGGTGACAGTGATCACTCCTTTGGGGCCGGGCATCTTCAATTTGAGGTACACGTAACATGGTCGAGCCATGAACCGTGCATAAGCTGGTCTCCCCAAAATGGCATGGTATGCACTCTGAAAATCCACGACCTCAAACGTCAACTTCTCTTTGCGAAAATATTTCGAATCACCAAACACCACGTCCAGAGCTATTTGGCCGAGTGACTCGGCTTTCTTCCCTGGTATAACTCCATGAAAGCTCATGTTACTGGTGCTCAGTCGGGACATCGGAATGCCCATTCCTTTCAGTGTGTCTGCATACAACAAATTCAGCCCACTACCATCGTCCATCAGCACTTTTGTCAGTCGAGTGCCTTCGACAACTGAATCGACCACCAAAGCTTGCCTCCCAGGGGTGGCAATATGAGTCGGGTGATCAGATTGGTCGAATGTGATGGGTGTTTGGGACCATCTCAGATAATTTGCTTTTGCTGGGGTAACCATGTTCACCTCACGGTTAATGACTTTCAATCGACTCTTGCTTTCCACATCTGCAAAGATCATCAGAGTGAAGTTGACATGCGGATATCCTTCCTCACTGTCCTCCTTTTCCTTGTCTTCGACCTTGTCCGACTCCTTTTCCTTGTCTTTGGACTGTTTTCCTTGAAACTGCTGGATCAGGAGTCGACATTGGCGAGTGGTATGCTTTGGGTAAATGATATTCCCCTCTTCGTCTTTTTTCGTGTGGATGTGACATGGCATATCCATCACGTCGTTCCCTTCTTTATCCTTTACCTTCTTAGGGTTCCAGGATCCTTTCGGTTTCCCTTTAAACTTTCTGTGAGTCACGGCCAGAGCCTCTCCAGGAGTTGCCGATTCAGCCTTCCGCTTCTGTTTCCGACTGGTGTTTCCCTTTTCCGACTGGCTCGGCTTGTGCTTGCCGCTTCGGAGTCGGTCTTCTTCTTCGCCGTTGGCGTACTTGGTAGCAATCTCCATCATCCGACCCAAGGTCATGTCACCGGTTCGACCAAATTTCAAACTCAATTCTCTGTTCTTGACACCATCCTTGAAGGCGCAGACTGCCTGATGATCAGACACATTCTCCATAGTATGGTGCAAAGTGATCCATCTCTGAATATACTCCCTGAGAGTCTCATTGGTTTTTTGCACGGAGACTTGCAGCTCCGTCAATCCAGCCGGTCGCTTGCAAGTTCCTTCAAACGTTCTGACGAACACTCGGGACAGATCTTCCCAAGTGTAAATGCTGCTAGGAGGTAACTGAGTCAACCACGCTCTGGCAGAACCTTCCAGCATGAGGGGCAAATGCTTCATGGCCACCTCGTCATTCCCACCACCAATCTGAACCGCCACTCGGTAGTCCTCAAGCCAAGTTTCAGGCTTAGACTCACCAGTGAACTTGCTGACTCCTGTTGCCAACCTGAAATTGGGAGGGATCACTGCGGCTCTGATAGCTCTGCTGAAACATTCCGGACCAGAAACATGCACTCGACTGCTCGTGGGCGCATCTCTGTCGGGTCCACCTCGATGGGCTCTGTTCCGGTCGACCAAGCCTTGCACGATAATGGATCGCGCGTCGAAGCCTGGTTCTCTGGGGTCGACTGGAACTCTTCGCCCCACACTGAACTGACGTCTGTCATCTTGCTGCCGAGGAGCGTAGGACCCACCCCTCGGAGGGGAAGTAGGCACTTGACGCCTATCATCTCGGTCGTGTCGGTCCCCATATTGGTCTCGCCGATTCTCGCGTCCTTCACGTCGTGGAGGCGATCTGGGACTGTGAGCCGACTGAACCGTATTCGCAGCGACGGATCGACTGTGAATTCTGTTACGCGACTGCGACACGGCTGAATTCTGATCTCCTGCTGCTCGGAGCAGATCCCTGATCTGCATCAAGCCTCTGCCAGCTTCCGACTGAGAGGGCTGGATGGACTCTGCTATACGGGTCGCAGCTGCTAAATTCTGGATTGGGGTTCGATATACCTGAGTCGGCGGGAAGAGTTGACGTCGACTGGTGTCGAGAACTCGTTGCCGCGCGTGCTCGTCGAGTGCTCGCTGAAGATTCTCCAAGCGAGTGCGTTCGGCGAAGTTGGCCAAACGTGCCTCCTCCAAGGCGCGAGCCTCGGGGGTTTCTCCTGCGATGGGAGTATGCAGGGCATCCACGTTCCTGCGGCGAAGTTCCTCTCTTTGCAGAGAGTCGAGTGGCTCGGGCTGATACTCTTCGTGGTCTCGTGCGGGGTCGCCTCCGTCGCCTGCCCCACCATCACGGGCGAAGCCAGGGGACTGCGGGGCCCGTCGACCATCAGGATTTCTGCCGCTGGATCACTGCTATCGCACTCGGATGCAGTCTCTACGGAGCCAGTCGACAGATCGAACAGGCCGTAGAGAGATTCGTCGGGCTCGATTGCCGCAACTTGAGTGGTGGCCGTCTGGCGAGCCACCGCGTGCCTTACCCACTGCTGAAGCCTCGACCGGCCCGAGCGCTTGCGCTGGCAGGAGACTGGGAGGGTGGCCGATGGGGGAGTCGACCAATACGGGGTCGACGGTTGCCGCAACAGAACGCCGCGGACACATGCGCGAAAATGTGTCGCACCGCGGACGGGGAGTGCATCGACGTCGAGTGGAGCGTCCTGGAGCCAGGCGGAGTCGTCGGCGACGAAGGTGAGAGCACCGAGACGGATCTCTCGACCCTCGACCAAAACTCCAGCAGCCACCATGATGAAAGTACTCGGAAGAATCACAACTTCTCCACAAAATCGCTAAAACACCTGCCCCACGGTGGGCGCCAACTGTCGTGGTTCTAAGTCTGACAGTAGAGTGGGGGGTAGGTATGGAGAGGCAAGGTCCTAGCTATGGAGAGGTTGTAAACACAAGAGATGTACGAGTTCAGGCCCTTCTCGGAGGAAGTAAAAGCCCTACGTCTCGGAGCCCGGAGGCGGTCAAGTGGATTATGCGTATATGAGTTACAGGGTGCCGAGCCCTTCTGCCTTTGGAGGGGGTGGCTTATATAGAGTGCGCCAGGACCCCAGCCAGCCCACGTAATGAAGGGTTTAAGGTGCATTAAGTCCGGGGCGTTACAGGTAACGCCCCACATAAAGTGTCTTAATGATCATAAGGACTACTTAATTACAGAACATTGCAGTGCAGAGTGCCTCTTGACCTTCTGGTGGTCGAGTGAGTCTTCGTGGTCGAGTCCTTCAAATCAGTCGAGTGAGTCCATCATAGGTCGACTGGAAGGTGATCTCTTCTAAGGGTGTCCTTGGGCAGGATACTTAGATCAGGTCTGTGACCCTACCCTAGGTACATGACCCCATCAATGTTCCCCGGCAACAGCACCGGAAAATAGTCTTGATAACCCACAAGTATAGGGGATCGCAATAGTTTTCGAGGGTACAATATTCAACCCAAATTTATTGATTCGACACAAGGGGAGCCAAAGAATACTCTCAATTATTAGCAGGTGAGTTGTCAATTCAACCACAACTGGAAAACTTAATATCTGCAGCAAAGTATATAGTAGCAAAGTAATATATCATAGTAGCGGTAACGGTGGCAAAAGTAACGATAGCAGTTTTGTAGTGATTGTAACAGTGGCAACAGAAAAGTAACTCAGCAAAGATCAATATGTGAAAAGCTCGTAGGCAATGGATCAGTGATGGATAATTATGTCGGATGCAATTCCTCATGCAACAGTTATAACATTGGGTGACACAGAACTAGCTCCAGTTCATCAATATAATGTAGGCATGTATTCTGAATATAGTCATACGTGCTTATGGAAAAGAACTTGCATGACATCTTTTGTCCTACCCTCCCGTGGCAGCGGGGTCCTATTGGAAACTAAGGGATATTAAGGCCTCCTTTTAATAGAGTACCGGACCAAAGCATTAACACTTAGTGAATACATGAACTCCTCAAACTACGGTCATCACCGGTAAGTATCCCGATTATTGTCACTTCGGGGTTAACGGATCATAACACATAATACGTGACTATAGACTTGCATGATAGGATCAAGAACTCACATATATTTATGAAAACATAATAGGTTCAGATCTGAAATCATGGCACTCGGGCCCTAGTGACAAGCATTAAGCATAGCAAAGTCATAGCAACATCAATCTCAAAACATAATGGATACTAGGGATCAAACCCTAACAAAACTAACTCGATTACATGATAAATCTCATCCAACCCATCACCGTCCAGCAAGCCTACGATGGAATTACTCACGCACGGAAGTGAGCATCATGAAATTGATGATGGAGGAAGGTTAATGATGACGATGGCGACGGATTCCCCTCTCCGGAGCCCTGAATAGACTCCAGATCAGCCCTCCCGAGAGAGATTAGGGCTTGGCGGCGGCTCCGTATCGTAAAACGCGATGAATCCTTCTCTTTGATTTTTTTTCTCCCTGAACTTGAATATATAGAGCTGGAGTTGAGGTCGGTGGAGCACCAGGGGACCCGCGAGGCAGGGGGCACTCCCAGGGGTAGGCGCGCCCCCACCCTCATGGGCAGGGTGTGGGCCCCCTGGCCTTGATTCTTTCGCCAGTATTTTTTATATATTCCAAAAATATTCTCCGTTGATTTTCAGGTCATTCCGAGAACTTTTATTTCTGCACAAAAATAACACCATGGCAATTCTGCTGAAAACAGCGTCAGTCTGGGTTAGTTCCATTCAAATCATACAAGTTAGAGTCCAAAACAAGGGAAAAAGTGTTTGGAAAAGTAGATATGATGGAGACGTATCAACATCCTCTTGATGACCATGCGCACTTGGAGCTTGAAGTCGTCGGGCACGTCGTGGTCGTCCCCGTGCCAGCTCTTGATGGAGAACACCACATCGCCGACCATGATGGAGCCGAGGCACACGGCATTCATCTTGGGCTCTGGCAGCTCGAAGTGGATGAAGAAGTCCATGGGGTCGTGGCTGATGATGCGCAGTAGATGAGGAGGGGTTTGCAACTGCTCCTCGATGGCGTGGCCCACGGTCATGGGGTTGGCGGCGTGGTGCTCCGCCGTCGTGGTGAGCAAGATGGCGTGCTTGCGTGATACGTCTCCAACGTATCTATAATTTATGAAGTATTCTTGCCATGTTTCCAATATTTTTATATGATTTTCGTATGATTTGATTGGAACTAACCCGGACTGACACTGTTTTCAGCATAACTACCGTGGTGTTGTTTTGGTGTAGAAATAAAAGTTCTCGGAATGCGATGAAAATCAACGGAGATTTTTTCTGGAAAATATGAAAAATACTGGAACGAAAATCTATCGGAGGGGAGTCACGGGGGCCCCACGAGGGTGGGGGCGCGCCCACCCCCCTAGGGCGTGCCCCCTGCCTCGTGGACTCCCCGAGGGCCCCCCTGACGTGAAATTAACGCTAACTTCTCCTATAAATACAAAAACCTCCGAAAATTAACCTAGATCAGAAGTTCCACCGCCGCAAGCCTTTGTAGCCACGAGAAATAAATCTAGGCCCTCTCTGGCACCCTGCCGGAGGGGACCATCATCACCGGAGGGCATGGAGGAGGATCCTGGAGGGGCCATCATCACCATGAAGGCCAAGGACCAGAGGGAGAACCTCTCCCCATCCAGGGGAGGCCATGGAGGAGGAAGCACAAGGGGGAGAACCTCTCCTCCTCTCTCTCGGTGGTGTCGCAGCGCCATCGGGAGGGGAATCATCGCCGCGGTGATCGTCTTCATCAACATCACCATCATTACCACCATCATCATCTCTTTTACGCGGTCCACTCTCCTGCACCCCGCTGTAATCCTTACTTGAACATGGTGCTTTATGCCACATATTATGATCCAATGATGTGTTGCCATCCGATGATGTTTTGAGTAGATATCCTTTGTCTTTGGGTTGATTAATGATCTAGATTGGTATGAGCTGTATGTTTTACTTTGTGCTGTCCTATGGTGCCCTCCATGTCGCGCAAGCGTGAGGGATTCCCGCTGTAGGGTGTTGCAATATGTCCATGGTTTGCTTATTGTCTGCGTTGCATGAGTGACTGAAACACAAACACGGATAAGCGGGACATGACGTATGGGAATAAAGAGGACTTAATACTTTAATGATATGGTTGGGTTTTACCTTAATGATCTTTACTAGTTGCGGATGCTTGCTAGAGTTCCAATCATAAGTGCATATGATCCAAGAAGATAAAGTATGTTAGCTTATGCCTCTCCCTCATATGAAATTGCAATAGTGATTACCGGTCTTGTTAACAATTGCTTAGGACAATTCCGCACATCGATCCACCATTATTCCACACTCGCTATTTATAATATTTAGTAATATATTCTAACTTTATGATAACATCACCTACTTTTATATTTTAGCTCTTCGATATCATACAAACTTATCCTCTTCATACCCACAACGTAGTTTTATTTCTCGTTGCTAGATGGAAGCAAACATTCGGTGTACGTAGAGTTGTATTAGTGGCAGATAGGGCTTGAGAGAATATTGATCTTACCTTTAGCTCCTTGTGGTTTCGACACTCCATACTTATCACTTCCACCTTTGGAAATTGCTACGATGATTCCCTGCACTTGGGGATTATCATTGCACAGAAGGAACTCCTGGTGCTCCATGGCCGGCATGGTGATGATGACCTTGTGGCTGACTCGTGGGCGGCGGGAGGGTTCGGTGTGGTATGCCCGGCGATCCATGGCAGGCGCGGGCGGCGATGGCGTCGGAGAGGGAGTGGCGAAGCACAATCCCTCCTTCACCGGGCCGCGCTGCTGCAATGGACCCAGTCTCTCCTTCATGCTTCCCCTCCCTTATTTCTTGGATTTTGGGGCACTCCTGGCCATAATAGCCAGGCAGCTTGCAGATGATCCAGTGCAGGGGATCCCGACAGTCTATGCGCTGGTGGAGCAGGCTAAGGCACCGTAAACAGAGGCCTTTGAAGCGCCTTAAAAAGGCGTCACGACCGCTCTGGCCATTGATGGAGGAGCGCCGACCAGAGCGCTAGGGAGCGGAGGACGCAGGGCGGCCCGATGGGTTTTTTAGGGCGCGTCATCCTTCTGCGACTTGACTTCTCTCCATCTATCATCGTCGCCCAAAGAGGAATGCTTTGACTCGGGGGAGGGTCTAACCACAATGGATTTTAGCCTGGGCGCCCTGAAGGGGGGATCCGCCGCACGGACCGTTGGTGGAGGCGATGCAGCGGCGGCATGGGAGCACTCACCCCGTAGCAGTATTCACGGCGAGGCAACGGCCAACAGTAATGGTGATGGTGCGGCCGGCAGGGAGTCAGGTACATGGGCCGGACCAGAGGACTGAGCAAGATCTGGGATGGAGGCGCGCACTCCCCATCCCGATCTGTCGCTGGACGCGGAGCACGAGGAGCGCGCTGAGCTGGGCGGGGAGGCTGAACGCATGGCGCCCATTGGGTGGCGCCGACGCCCGGTAGATGGCGGCGGGGCTGGGTGGCCACACGGCCGGAGTGGCCAACTGCGCATGAGGTGGGAGGTCCGGGGGAGAGCTCTCCCCACATAGCACTTAATTACCACCCCTGTAGGAAATTAACTTTATCTTTTGACCGCTAATCCTCATTAAAAGGTCAATGTAGCTGCCACAACATAATGCATAATGAAAGACAATGGTGGCCGCCGTTCGGCTGGGACCTCGACATGGGGTGGGTCCACCATGCTAGGAGGGAGGGAGGAAAGCCATAGTGCGTTGGCACTGGAGGGAGAACCCTAGTGGCGCGGTGATACTTACTCTTACTCCCATCTGCACCTGCTTCTCGTTGTTGCTTATCCGCCGAGGTTGTGTAGCCACAACCATTCATATTCCCTTTTCACATTAATTACCCTTGATGTTGTTCTACAATTATGACCAGAAATTATCAATATCCCTTCCCCAATACAGAAAGCCAGTGCAAATCAACTATTTCTTCACATAGCCTATCAGAAATCCACCAAATCAGAGATGGATGAATATTGAATACATAGAAAACACCAGGAGAAGCAAAGAACAACAGGGTCATGTGATGTAACCTTCCATCCGACAGAGAAGTCGGGGCATGTGGCAACGGCAGCACTGCCGCCCAACAGAGGGCGCAGAGGAGGGCGTCGAGGGCTCCCGAGCAACACATGGGAACAAGGCGGTTAGGTGGAGGAGCAGTCGGGCAGTGAGGAAGATGGGCCAAACAAAGAGCGTGTGGATGAAGACGCTTTCTATGGTATGTGGCATAGTCGGCGAAGTACTGCTCTGGGTCGAGGCATCCGCCGCCGCGAGCCATCATGAGATTTGTCAATCAGGCGTTGCCGCTTCCAAACAAATGAGGCGCGACGGAGGAAGTAGATCAAAGGAGGTCATGGAGCACGGGGTCACGGGCGGAGCGGCGATGGAAGGAACATATTGGGAGATGGCGGCGCCTATAGTTCCAACCCAAAGAGATAATGTGAGGTGGCTCTAGGGGCTTGATGGGTTGCGTGATTGTAGGGGACGTGCACATAGTAGTTACAATATTCCTCTCCTGGTGGAGGTGGAGTACGGTCAGTCATTGGAAATTCCTGAGTGCACACCATAGAGCTATTGGATCAATGATGACTGTTAGATTGAGATTTGTGAGACTAATCCTGTGGTGTTGATTTGTTCGTGCGGTGTCGTGGGCCTAATTGTTGGGTGCACGTAAGAAGGTTCTTGTTTGATTGTTTAATAATAGTGGAGAAAAACTATTGGGGAATGCATTAATTTCAAATTTTTCCTACGCACACGCAAGATCTATCATGGTGATGCATAGCAATGAGAGGGAAGAGTGTTGTCTACGTACCCTCGTAGACCATAAGCGGAAGCGTTATGACAACGCGGTTGATGTAGTCTAACGTCTTCACGATCCGACCAATCCTAGCACCGAAGGTACGGCACCTCCGCGATCTACACACGTTCAGCTCCGTGACGTCCCGCGAACTCTAGATCCAGCTGAGTGTCGAGGGAGAGTTTCGTTAGCACGACAGCGTGATGACGGTGATGATGAAGCTACCGGAACATGGCTTTGCCTAAGCACCACAACGATATGACCGAGGTGGATTATGGTGGAGGGGCACTGCACAAGGCTAAGACAATTGTTAACTTGTGTGTCTATGGGGTGCCCCCCTTCCCGGTATATAAAGGAGTGGAGGAGGCGGAGGGGTCGGCCCTCTATGGTGCGCCCAAGGGAGTCCTACTCCCACCTGGAGTAGGATCCCCCCTTCCCTAGTTGGATTAGGAGAGGAAGGAAGGGGGGGAGAGGGGGAAGGAAAGGGGGGCCGGCCCCCCACCCAATTCAGATTGGACTTGGGGGGGGGCACCTCCTAGGCTCCCTTCTCCTCTCTCCCACTATGGCCCAATAAGGCCCATATACTTCCCGGGGGGTTCCGGTAACCTCCCAGTACTCCGGTATATGCCCGAACTCACCCAGAACCATTCCGATGTCCAAACATAGTCATCCAATATATCAATCCTTATGTCTCGACCATTTCGACACTGCTCGTCATGTCTGTGTTCATATCCGGGACTTCGAACAACCTTCGGTGCATCAAAACACATAAACTCATAATATCGATCGTCACCAAACGTTAAGCGTGCGGACCCTACGGGTTCGAGAACTATGTAGACATGACCGAGACTCATATCTGGTCAATTAGAATAGCGGAACCTGGATGCTCATATTGGTTCCTACATATTCTACGAAGATCTTTATCAGTCAAACCGCATAACATCATACATTGTTCCCTTTGTCCTCGGTATGTTACTTGCCCGAGATTCGATCGTCGGTATCTCAATACCTAGTTCAATCCCGTTACCGGTAAGTCTCTTTACTCGTTCTGTAATGCAACATCCCCTAACTAACTCATTAGTCACATTGCTTGCAAGGCTTATAATGATGTGCATTACCAAGAGGGCCCAAAGATACCTCTCTGATACACGGAGTGACAAATCCTAATCTCGATCTATACCAACTCAACAAACACCATCGGAGACACTTGTAGAGCATCTTTATAGTCACCCAGTTACGCTGTGACGTTTGATAGCACACTAAGTGTTCCTCCGGTATTCGGGAGTTGCATAATCTCATAGTCATAGGAACATGTATAAATTATGAAGAAAGCAATATCAATAAACTAAACGATCATCGTGCTAAGCTAATGGATGGGTCAAGTCAATCACATCATTCTTTAATGATGTGATGCCGTTTATCAAATGACAACTCTTTGTCCATGGCTATGAAACTTAACCATCTTTCATCAACGAGCTAGTCAAGTAGAGGCATACTAGTGACACTCTGTTTGTCTATGTATTCACACATGTACTGAGTTTTCGGTTAATACAATTCTAGCATGAATAATAAACATTTATCATGATATAAGGAAATATAAATAACAACTTTATTATTGTCTCTAAGGCATATTTCCTTCAAAAATGAGTACCAAGTTTCATACATTTGAACTTTAATTATTTTTAAATACTATCTTTTGAAAAATATATTAATTTTTCGTAAATTTTAACTTCTGGAATTTTTTACTTTCAGAAAATTAAATTAGTTCTCGCATTGTATGATCCACTTTTTATCTGGACAATAATAAGTCGGTGCATGCAAATTGTGCTTGGCTTGTTTATTTTGGCGTTCCTAGACAATAAGAAAGCCATTTTATTATATTATGTTGTGCTTGATCTCAAAATCACATCGACTAATATAGTCATAAGAGTTCAACCGCATTTTGCACTTGAAGATGCACACTACAATTGTAGTTTGATCCTATTCATGGAACTGGTCTATTGCGTCTTTTTCTATACCAAAGAACCTCTCCGGTGCTACATCCGGATGTGTGTAGGAGTCATTGTGTTATTTTGGTACTATATTTATTCGATGATTTGGAAAACTAAATGTGGTACTAGATTAGTGAATAGTTCGATCATACAGAAAAGAACATGCAAATCATGAAATAAATGAAAAAAATTGTGAAAAATGCACTAGCAAAGTAGCATAATGACTCTTATCGGCTCCACCAATGCCGATGGTAATGGTATCCATATGGATATCTGCTTAGAATTCATTTCATAAAACTCAATTAATAATTGTTTCTCCAACAGGCCTTGAGAATGAAAGGTTTCTTCCATAAATGTCATAAGTGGATCCAAACCTTCATTTCTAGACGTGGTGTGGCTGTTAAAGTCAATGATGACATAGGACACCACTTTCAAATGGAAAAGGGCCTATGTCAGGGTGATCCACTGTCTCTAATATTATTTAACATTGTCGCTGTCATGTTCGCTACTTTGATAGAGCGTCAAACAGGACGGCCAAATTGCAGGAATGGTGCCACACCTTGTGGGTGCGGGGATATCAATTTTGCAATATGACGTCGATACAATGCTCTTTATGGACATGACCTGGACAATACTCATAATCTGAAACTTTTACTTTCAGCCTTTGAGCAAATGTCGGGTCTTAAGATTCACTTCCACAATAGTGAATTGTTCTGTTTCGGAGAGGCTAAGGAGGCGGCTACACAATACGCTGACTTGTTTGGCTGCGCGCAATGCCAATTTCCAATTGAATATTTGGGAATACTGATTATTCATTATCGACGCCTAACTAACTCAGAGTGGAAGCATGGCGAAGAGCGCCTAGAGAAACATTTGAACAATTGGAAAGGCAAGTTGCTCTTCATTGGAGGACGACTAGTGTTGATCAATTCTATTTTTACAAACACGGTACTCTATATGTTATCCTTCTTCCAGCTCCCGAAAGGGGTGCTACAAAGATTTGACTATTTGAGATCCAGATTCTATTTTACAAATTTGAACTTTCCAAAATTGGAATGTTCATTTTTTAAAATATAAATTTTATAAACTTGCATTTTAAATATTAAACAATGAGGAATTTAAAGTTTACAAAATTATGACAAATGAACATTTAGAATATATACTTTCCGAAATTCAACTTCTATAAACTTTTACTTTCAAAATTTCAAATTTCTACACAAGTTGAAGGTAAGGGAGAGAGAGAGAGAGAGAGAGAGAGAGAGAGAGAGAGAGAGAGAGAGAGAGAGAGAGAGTTGAAATGGGAAGATGCGTGGGCCAACTTTTGGATGCATGAGCATGTGCATCATCCCGGCCTTTGTACTAAATTGAAGGTGGGCCAACTTTGGGATGCATTCGAAAGCGCAAACTCTGTACTAAATTGAAGGAGGGCCTGGAATTCTTGGAATACCCTCTGCTCTTCATCCGATTTTCTTTTTCGCTAGTTAAAGAATATCCGAATTAAAGGGCAAAATCTGTTTTTTTTTTGTTTCTGAGTATTTGAAAAGGCAGCCCGAGCACAACAAAGTGGATGCCTAAATGGTTAAGCTAATCAGGCAGAACATAAATGCACATGTCTGTTTGTCTGTTCCTTAATTTATACAACATGTGTGCATATTGAATTTTTTATGCTTGATTAATAAAACTCATATGGGATGTGAAAGAAATCGTACGCTCGTGCAATTTTTTACTAGTTTTGAGAGGGAACGCTTATTTTTCACGGATTGATGCATAAAAGAATGCTGATATCACCTTATTAGTTCGGTAATGCTAGAAATCTGACATTAAATATTTAAGCATGGCAAATCGAATAACTTTTATGCAAATTTAGTTAACGTGAGGATGACAAATTTAGTTTACGAGCACGGCAATATTCTGGCAAAAAAAATGGAGAGATTCTTTTTTAGTGGAGTCCTATTAATTTTACACGTCCCTACTTGGGACTACGTTGTGCGGATACTTCAAAAAGTGCGCATATCCAGCCGGATACTGCCCGATACGTATCCTGTAAGTATCCCTTGATATTTTGATTAAAAAAGGAAAATAATGTTTGATACTCCTAGGATACTTCTGCGATACGTTTTGGATACATGAAACCCCTCTTTCGACGTGAAATCCCCTCAATAATAAAGGCACACCTTTTGAAGATTCCCAACATGGGCGTGAGTTCATATGAAAATAAGTTTGTCAATGTTTTTGTTCAATTGAAAGGTGAGCAAGCGAGTGTGGATTCATTGATTGGAACAGCAAACCTAGGCAAATCTCATTGCCAATTAATGGAAGTGGGCTAAATGCAAGAAAAGAAAGGGGTAATCGTACTGAGGCATGCTTTGACCTAGAAGCTCCTCATATTTGTAATAATTAATATGTGTAACATCTACATATAAACGTATTCATGTTTTTAGAAAATTGGCATATCGGGCGTATCCTCGTATCCCATACGTATCCAAGTATCCGTGCAACACAGCTTGGGGAGATTCTTTTTTCCTCTGTTTCGAATCAATCATACTCCCGTTATATTTCAACTTTACTCACAGGACCCGATGTATAAACTTGGAGCAAATTTGTGCTGGAATTCAAAACAATAAAAAAGACTGATTCATGTTAGCAGTCCAAGACACGCGCATGTATATATTTTCTTCATTTGTTCAACTAACTTCACTCAAGATATATTTGCCTGATGTATAAACTCGATATACCACTACCAGAGCTTGTCACACCGTGGTCCTGCCACCTAGCCAGCTCTCGGCGGTACGCATGGGGTGGGCACGAGCATCAGCGGCGTCTTGCGGTGGAAGGTCAGCCTGCCGGCCTCCTCCATGCACGCCGGAGCCAGGGCTGCCGGCGACAAGGGTGCGGGCGGCGCGGCGCCGTCGGGGTCGCAGGAGCAGCTCGCGGGTTCCATCAAGTCCACTAATTCCAATGAGGACTGTTGCCGGAAATAGTGTTTTGTTTCATGTAGAGTTAGAAGAAATAGTGATTTTTTGTTCAACCTTTACTGGATATTCTGGGAAGTTCTTGCCTGCCTTTGTTGATGGTTTGTCTCCTGGTATAAGAATGTTATTCAGAGATATGGGATGGATTGTGTTCTTAATTTTGTCAGAACTGAGGTCCCTCTTAGGTTTGTCAAGTTGATTGCTGCTAGGTTTGATGTATATTGCATTCATTTCTAGAACCTTTTTCGTAGTTATTGCTTAACTTCCAATTTCATTGTATGTATAGTTTTAGGGTCAATCAACACTGTAAATTCAAGTCAATGACAATGGAAATTAAGTGTAATTTCAGAGTATTTGCACT
>NC_041388.1:444386170-444388984 GCF_002162155.2 Triticum dicoccoides
TTGTGTAAATCACAAGGAAATTACACTGTGATTCTTGTGCAACTCACTGTAAGTCGCAGCAGTTACAACGTATTTTTCAGGGCAATTTTTGTTTTTTGTTAGGTTGGTTTGTCTTTGTTGGGTAACATCATTTTTCTATATAGTTTTGGGGTTTGTCAAAGTTAGGTGATAGCACTCTCTTAGTGTGAAAACTGCAAACCTACAGATTTACAGCGTAATTCAACTGCACATTTACACTGTCATTCCACCGTAAAACTGTAAATGTACTACTATAAATTACAAATAAGGCTTGACAAAATTACACTAATTTACAGTGGTACTCTACAGTTCTTTTACAGTGGCAATCTGCAGTTCTTACTGTGCTAATATGCAGCAGTTTTTTCATAATTTGAAAGCGTACTCATGTAATCACAGTGCCATTTTTGTTCTACAGTTGATCTACTTTGTTTTCATGTACCACTGTTTTGTTGTTTTGGAAGTGGGTCATGAGTGCATTCGGTTTGGCCATTGTAATATTTTCACTGTATTTTTTGGAAGTCCAGTAATGCCACTCTAATATTTACACAGTATCAGTGTAAGTTCTGCGTAAATACACTGTAATCACAAATTATCTATAAGTGTAATTTACAAACAGTACATATGTAAAATACACTGTAATTTTAGAAGTTCCAGTGCTAATTTTAACTCTGAATTGTATGTATATAGACTGTAACTCTCAAGATATCATCGTTAGTACACTGTAATGACAGTGTAATTATCACTTCAATTTTTCTCCCAAATGACGGTGTAAGTTCAAGTTCTGGCCATAATGTCACAAGACCCGATGTATAAACTCGGAGCAAACTTGTGCTGGAACTCAAAACATAAAAAAGAGTGATTCATGTTACCAGCCCAAGACGCGCGCATGTATCAATTTTCTTCATTTGTTCAACTAAGTTCACTCAAGATATATTTGCCAGATGTATAACTCGATATACCACTATCAGAGCAGCAGAGCTTGTCACACTACGTATGGGGTAGGCACGAGCACCAGCGGCGTCTTGCGGTGGAAGGTCAGCCTACCGGCCTCCTCCGGCAGCTCCCATGACCAGTGCGGGGCAGATTCGCCGGCCGGCGCCGAACGGCATCAGTTCCAAGTGAGCGCCACGGAAGTCCACCTTGCCGTGCCTCCCGCCGGCTCGAACTCCTCCGCGTCCTGCCCCCAGCTTGCGGGGTCCCTCCCGATGGCCCACGCGTTCACGAGCACCCGCGACCCCGCCGGCACGTCGTAGCCGCCGATCTCCACCCTCCGAAGCGTCTCCCGCGGCAGAAGCAGCGTAATCGGCGGGTGCAGCCGCAGGGTCTCTTTGACGACCATCTTCAGGTAGGTCAGCTTCGGCAGGTCGTCCGGCTGCACCCGCTACTCGTTGCCGGCGACCACGTCCCTGATCTCCTCCTGCGCTTTCTTCAGCACCTGCGGCTTCCGGATCAGCTCCGACATCGCGCACAGGATCGTCACAGAGCTCGTGTCGACGCCGCCGATGAACGCGTCCAGGAGGACAGCCTTGACGTGGTCCCTCGTGAAGCCATGCTCCTCGCAGATTCTGACGAGGGCATCCACCAGGTCACCGCCGCCGCTCTCCGGCCTGGGGCGTGCGGGGTCTCGATGCTGCTCCAGCACTTCCTCGAAGAAGCCGTCGAGGTCTCTGAAGATCCTCTCCCGGCGCGCGACGATGCCGGCGAGCCGGTCGAGGAGGCGGCCGGCGGTGTTGGGGAAGAAGTCCTCGGCGGAGAAGCTGGCCGACATGTCCACGGCCTCCTGTAGCACGTGCTGGAACCGCTCGTACTTGCTCGAGAATGCCTCTGCGCCGTACACGCTCCCGTACGCCACCGTGGCGATCACGCCGTCGGCGACACAGAACACGTGCTCGTCCAACAACACCGGCCCAGCAGCGTCGCCCAAGGCAGCCAGCGTCACCCAGCGTCGCCCAGAACACGTGCTGACGGGGCCGTGCCGCCCGGCCTGGTCGCGCAGGTTGCGATGCGGTAGAGGGCCCAGTTGGTGCAGGTTGCCGAGCATCGGCACCCGCTTCGGGCCCGGCGGCAGCTTCAGCCGCCCTTCTTCGGTGCTGCGCTTCGTCACCAGCAGGTACGAGACGACGGGGATGAGGATGCCGGCTAGGAGGAGGAGGTAGTGAGATATCCATCGTCTCGGCCGGAGGTTTAGCTAGCTCGCTCACTGACGAGGTGCTGCTGCTCGTGGACGGTCGTCGGGGTTTTATAAAGTGACTGGCGAGGGGGCCATTGATTGGAAGAAAGAATGGCGAGGGGGCCACATCCCCCCTGAAAATTGGGAGGAGGGTGGAGATTAGGAAGCTAATTGGTTTGATGTCAAAAATTGACAGTGTCAAATTTTGGCAACTATTAAATGTTGGTTAGAGATTCGTTTCATATTAATTTTCGTTGTCAACCACACAAACAATTGGGGTAGAGATTAGGATGCTAATTGGTTTGATGCCAAAAATTGGCATGCCAAATTTTGGCAACTGTTAAATGTTGGCTAGAGATTGGTTGCATACCCATTTTCGTTGTCAATCACACAATAGGTTGGGGGCGGAGATTAGGAGGCTAATTGGTTTGATGCCAAAAATTGGCAAGCCAAATTTTGGCAACTGTTAAATGTTGGCAAGAGAATGGTTGCATACCAATTTTCGTTGCCAATCACACAAAAAGTTAGAGATGAAGATAGGAGGGTAATAGGTTTGATGCCAAAAATTGGCATGCCAAATTTTGGCAACTGTTAAATGTTGGCTAGAGATTGGTTGCATACCCATT
>NC_041388.1:444389467-444503532 GCF_002162155.2 Triticum dicoccoides
GATTAGGAGGCTAATTGGTTTAATGCCAAAAATTAGCATGTCAAATTTTGACAACTATTAAACGTTGGCTAGAGATCGATTGCATACCAATTTTCCTTGCCAATCACACAAAAGGTTGCCAAATGTTGGTAACTTTTATTTTACCAAATATTGGTAACAAACCAATCAGCCTCTAGTTAACGAACACACCCCGTAATAGTCCGTTGGTTTAGAGTTTTCACAATGGCAGGGTGAAGGTTTAGTAAATCATTTGACACCAAGTACCATTTGATCCAACATTGAAATTCCTATAAGATTTTAATTCTTAACTCTAAAAATAAACACTACAATTTGTTTTTGCACTAGATGAACAATTTCTTATAATGCTGAATATGTTTTTAGTTATTTATGAACAACTTTAGTTAGTTAATTCTCCGTCAACTGAGGGCTAGTTGCTCCCGTAATATTCCCATGATATGCATGCTATCGCTCTTAATTTTACGACAACTACATGTTGTCTTGCTGTTATTTTAGATCCCTTTGGGAAGATGAAAAGAAATTCCAGGTCAATGACTTGTGGACTCCATCTTCTCACCACCTGATCGGCCGGTGGCACGTGGCATGCCCCTTGTACGTTTTGAGAGTTGGATCAGTTGGTTATTTAAACTTGCTCACCACATATGCCATATCACTATACTGCCAAAAAACTTGTAGGTTGCTCACCACATATGTGTCATGTGGAATCGGTTGAACCTAGCTACTGACGTATGTATGCATCATTTTGGTGATTAGAGGGAGAGCAAGGATTATAGCGAGTATGGACTTAGGTTTTCTAGCGCAATAAGAACTGTTTATTTCGGAGTTCGGATGATACATGTGTAGCTTGATGTCACATGGTAATCGCTCTATCAATTCTTTAAAGTCATTTGACATTATTGGTTACTGGTCACACCTCGCGACCACCTGGTCATGGACCAGCTCAAGAAAGTGTTGCAGCGTGTTGTGTGTGTGGATACGGGGACCAGGCCCTCAACCATCCTCGTCCCATGTAGACGCACCTAGTCACCACATGTCGTGCGCTTGCGTACTGTACCAGGCATCCTACTCAGTGTAGTGGGATGCAACCACAATTGATGGCAAGCATCCTTTGAGGCGTCATCTCTATCTCCGCTAGCTTCAAGTTGTCGCTTTCTAGGAGGCCAACCCTGTCATAGCTATACGTTCAACCTATAATCTTAGAGCATCTCCAGCTGTTCGCCCTCCCGGATGCGAAAAAGTGACGTCTGGGGTCGAACCGACTTTTATTTCGGCATGGGGGCGATTGCGTTCCCAGTCGCCGCCCCCAGCTCGCCCCCAAATCGGCGTAAACTTGGCGATTGGGTTCAAATTTGTACAAACACGTCACAAACTCGGCGATTTCATTCAAATTTGTACAAAAAACAGAAAACAAACTACGCCCACTACACCATTGCCGCCGCCCGCCTTCTACATCCCGAGGAGTCTGTAGAACTAGGTGTAGTCGCCGCCGTTGTCGTCATCGTCGTCGCCGCCCTGCGTCCTGCCGGAGCCGCTGTCGTCCCTGTTGCACCCCTGACCAAGGTCGCCGACGCGCGCGGGGTTGGATGACCCGGGCGCTTCCTTGCCATCGCTGTCGAGGACGACGAAACCGCCCTCGTCGCGTCCGCGGCGCCGGGCCTTGATCTTCTCGTAGGCCCGGCGCTGGCGCTCCACCTACTCACGGACATAGTCCGTCGTCGCCCACTTGAGGGCGGTCTTGTCGGTGGCGGCCATCTCCGCGTGCTCCTTCTTGACGGGGAGCAACCCCGGCTCGGTCTTCGGACGAACGAGGCGGAAGGAACAAGGGGAGGGGCGGCCGCCCTCATTGATGACGAGGGCGCCACTGCGGGTGTGGCGCCCAAGCGGCATCTCCTGTGGCTCCGACTTGATGGGGCGGAGCACTGGCGACCCGGAGGAGAGCGAACTAGAACCCGGGGACGAGGAGGTCGCCGCCTCCATTCACCGTGGCATCTAGGAACTGCCGCGGCGGCGAGAGAAGGGCGGGGGCACCAGATACTCGAGTTGCGGCATGTTGCTGGTCTCGATGTGGTCGAGGACGGCCTCGGGGGTGCGGCGAGGCACGCCCCACCATTTGCTCCGCCGGTCGATGTTGAGGCGGCCGGCGGGAATGGTGCCGTTTGCGGACCCGACCTGGTCTTTGTGGCAGCGGTCGAAGTACATCGTCCACAACATGTGGTTGTCGGCGGCGTACCTCGGCTCGTTCCGCTGCACCTCCGAAAATGACGAACGGATGCAGGCGATCTCGGCGCGCCATTCAGCCGTGGTGGGCACCCGGGGCACCGGAACGTCACCGGTGGTCAGCCTCCACAAGCACGGCACCTGCATGCCTGGGGGTGTCGGGTAGTCGACCTTGTAGCGGAGGCGCGCCTCGTCCTCGCGAAGACGGCGTCGGCCGAAGCCGTTCGCCGCCGCGGCGTTGCCTATGTAGTGCTCGACCATTGCTCGTCGGCGGGGAGAAGAGGGGGGAGAGTGGCTTCTGTGGCGAGAAGAGGGGAGAGAGGAGGCGAGGTGTGGCGATTGTGGCGTTCACCGGCGGGGACGTCGACTTTTATAGCCGAAGCGGGGCAGTGAGAACCTGCTCGCCAGGTGCCGCGTGACGGGAGCGGGCGGGACACGCATCGCGGTGCCTTCACTGTGCCGCCCGTCAGGCATCAGTGGGAGGCTGACCGGCACGACAGCCTTGGCATTGATTCCCGCAGGAACCGAGGTGATGAGGACGATGAAGCAGCATGTCGCTGACTCAGCGGGCCCATTCCTGTTCGTGCCAAAATCAGTTTCACCAGCGCCCCCTAGCGCACCGGGTTTGGCCTGGGGCCGCCGGCACCAGTTTCGGCCCAAACCGGCGAAAAACGGGCTCCTGAGGACGTGACTAGGCCGTTTTTTGGGCACCGACGCTAAAAATGGCCTGGGGCCTGTTGGGGCGCGGCTGGAGATGCTCTTATGTCCATGCTATACATTGGATCATGTACTATTTGAAACATATGAAAAGACAGAAAGAAAAGAAATTATGGAAAGAAATTGGTGTTGCCTCACATCAGAGAATATTCTTTTTTTGTTACCCGAAACTGTAGAACGAGTCTGATAAGTGCCACACGTGTGGCACGAACACATGGCAACCATAAAATAGGGGGATGGTGAAGGAAATATGCCCTAGAGGCAATAATAAAGTTATTATTTATTTCCTTATTTCATGTTAAATGTTTATTATTCATGCTAGAATTGTATTAACCGGAAACATACATGTGTGAATACATAGACAAACAGAGTGTCACTAGTATGCCTCTACTTGACTAGCTCGTTGAATCGAAGATGGTTAAGTTTCCTAGCCATAGACATGAGTTGTCATTTGATTAACGGGGTCACATCATTAGAGAATGATGTGATTGACTTGACCCATTCTGTTAGCATAGTACTTGATAGTTTAGTTTGTTGCTATTGCTTTCTTCATGACTTATACATGTTCCTATGACTATGAGATTATGCAACTCCCGTTTACCAGAGGAACACTTTGTGTGCTACCAAACGTCACAACGTAACTGGGTGATTATAAAGCTGCTCTACAGGTGTCTCCAAAGGTACTTGTTGGGTTGGCGTATTTCGAGATTAGGATTTGTCACTCCGATTGTCGGAGAGGTATCTCTGGGCCCTCTCGGTAATGCACATCACTTAAAGCCTTGGAAGCATTGCAACTAATGAGTTAGTTGCGGGATGATGTATAACGGAACGAGTAAAGAGACTTGCCGGTAACGAGATTGAACTAGGTATTGAGATACCGACGATCGAATCTAGGGCAAGTAACATACCGATGACAAAGGGAACAACGTATGTTGTTATGCGGTTTGACCGATAAAGATCTTCGTAGAATATGTGGGAGCCAATATGAGCATCCAGGTTCCGCTATTGGTTATTGGCCGGAGACGTGTCTCGGTCATGTCTACATAGTTCTCGAACCCATAGGGTCCGCACGCTTAAAGTTTTGGTGACGATTGTATTATCAGTTTATGTGATTTGATGTACCGAAGGTAGTTCGGAGTCCCGGATGAGATCGGGGACACGACGAGGAGTCTCGAAATGGTCGATACGTAAAGATCGATATATTGGACAACTATATTCGGACATCGGAAAGGTTCCGAGTGATTCGGGTATATTCGGGGGTACCGGTGAGTTACGGGAATACAAGAAATAAGTAATGGGCCTCATGGGCCAAGTGGTGGAAGAGAGGAGGCAGGGCGCGCGGACCCCTAGCCCAAACCGAATTGGACTAGGGGGGCGGCCCCCCTTTCCTCCTTTTCCTCCCTCTCCTTCCTTCTCCTTCTCCTCCTTCCTTTCCTCCTCCTAGTAGGAGTTGGATAGGGGAGTCCTACTCCTACTAGGAGGAGGACTCCTCCTCCTGGCGCGCCCATAGAGGGCCGGCCGGACTCCCCCCTTGCTCCTTTATATACGGGGGCAGGGGGCACCTCTAGACACACAAGTTGATTTGTTGATCTCTCCCAGCCGTGTGCGGTGCCTCCCTCCACCATATTCCACCTCAGTCATATCGTAGCGGTGCTTAGGCAAAGCCCTGCGTCGGTAGCAACATCATCATCGTCATCACGCCGTCGTGCTGATGGAATTCTCCTGTGAAGCTCTGCTGGATCGGAGTTCGCGGGACGTCATCGAGGTGAACGTGTGCTGAACTCGGAAGTGCCGTGCGTTCAGTACTTGGATCGGTCGGATTGTGAAGACGTACGACTACATCAACCGCGTTGTGCTAACGCTTCCGCTTTTGGTCTACGAGGGTACGTGGACAACACTCTCTCCTCTCGTTGCTATGCATCACCATGATCTTGTGTGTGCGTAGGAAATTTTTGAAATTGCTACGTTCCCCAACAGTGGCATCCGAGCCTAGGTTTTATGCGTTGATGTTATGCACGAGTAGAACACAAGTGAGTTGTGGGCGATATAAGTCATATTGCTTACCAGCATGTCATACTTTGGTTCGGCGATATTGTTGGATGAAGCGGCCTGGACCGACATTACGCGTACGCTTACGCGAGACTGGTTATACGGACGTGCTTTGCACACAGGTGGCTGGCGGGTGTCAGTTTCTCCAACTTTAGTTGAACCAAGTGTGGCTACGCCCGTTTCTTGCGAAGGTTAAAACAGCACCAACTTGACAAACTATCGTTGTGGTTTTGATGCGTAGGTAAGAACGGTTCTTGCTAATCCCATAGCAGCCACGTAAAACTTGCAACAACAAAGTAGAGGACGTCTAACTTGTTTTTGCAGCGCATGTTGTGATGTGATATGGTCAAGACATGATGCTAAATTTTATTGTATGATATGATCATGTTTTGTAACTGAGTTATTGGCAACTGGCAGGAGCCATATGGTTGTCGCTTTATTGTATGCAATACAATCGCGCTGTAATGCTTTACTTTATCACTAAGCGGTAGCGATAATCGTGGAAGCTTAAGATTGGCGAGACGACAATGATGCTACGATGGAGATCAAGGTGTCGCGCCGGTGACGATGGTGATCATGACAGTACTTCGGAGATGGAGATCACAAGTACAAGATGATGATGGCCATATCATATCACTTATATTGATTGCATGTGATGTTTATCTTTTATGCATCTTATCTTGCTTTGATTTACGGTAGCATTATAAGATGATCCCTCACTAAATTATCAAAGTATAAGTGTTCTCCCTGAGTATGCACCATTGCGAAAGTTCTTCGTGCTGAGACACCACGTGATGATCTAGTGTGATAGGCTCTACGTTCAAATACAACGGGTGCAAAACAGTTGCACACGCGGAATACTCAGGTTAAACTTGACGAGCCTAGCATATAACAGATATGGCCTCGGAACACAGAGACCGAAAGGTCGAGCGTGAATCATATAGTAGATATGATCAACATAGTGATGTTCACCGTTGAAACTACTCCATCTCACGTGATGATCGGACATGGTTTGGTTGATATGGATTGCATGATCACTTAGAGGATTAGAGGGATGTCTATCTAAGTGGGAGTTCTTAAGTAATATGATTAATTGAACTTAAATTTATCATGAACTTAGTCCTGGTAGTATTTGCATATCTACGTTGTAGATCAATAGCTCGCGTTATTGCTTCCCTATGTTTTATATGTGTTCCTAGAGAAAACTAAGTTTAAAGATGATAGTAGCAATGATGTGGTCTGGGTCCGTGATCTGAGGTTTATCCTCATTGCTGCACAGAAGAATTATGTCCTTGATGCACCGCTAGGTGACTGACCTATTGCAGGAGCAGATGCAAACGTTATGAACGTTTGGCTAGCTCAATATGATGACTACTTGATAGTCTAGTGCACCATGCTTAACAGCTTAGAATCGGGATTTCAAAGACGTTTTGAACGTCATGGACCATATGAGATGTTCCAGGAGTTGAAATTAATATTTCAAGCAAATACCCGAGTTGAGAGATATGAAGTCTCCAACAAGTTCTATAGCTAAAAGATGGAGGAGAATAGCTCAAGCAGTAAGCATGTGCTCAGATTGTCTGGGTACTACAATCGCTTGAATCAAGTGGGAGTTAATCTTCCAAATAAAATAGTGATTGACAGAATTCTCTAGTCACCATCACCAAGTTAATAGAACTTAGTGATGAACTATAATATGCAAGCGATGACGAAAACAATTCCCAAGCTCTTCGCGATGCAAAAATTGGCGAAGGTGGAAATCAAGAAAAACATCAAGTGTTGATGGTTGACAAGACCACTAGTTTGAAGAGAAAGGGCAAAGGGAAGAAGGCGAACTTCAAGAAGAACGGCAAACAAGTTGCTGCTCTAATGAAGAAACCCAAGTTTGGACCTAAGCCTGAGACTAAGTGCTTCTACTGCAAAGGGACTGGTCACTAGAAGCGGAACTACCCCAAGTGTTTGGTGGATAAGAAGGATGGCAAAGTGAACAAAGCTATATTTGATATACATGTTATTGATGTGTACTTTACTAGTGTTTATAGCAACCCCTCGGTATTTAATACTGGTTCAGTTGCTAAGAGTAGTAACTCGAGATGGGAGTTGCAAAATAAACAGAGACTAGTTAAGGGTGAAGTGATGATGTTTGTCGGAAGTGGTTCCAAGATTGATATGATCATCATCGCACACTCCCTATACTTTCGGGATTAGTGTTGAACCTAAATAAATGTTATTTGGTGTTTGCGTTGAGCATAAATATGATTGGATCATGTTTATTGCAATATGGTTATTCATGTAAGTTAGAGAATAATTGTTGTTCTGTTTACATGATTAAAACCTTCTATGGTCATACACCCAATGAAAATGGTTTGTTGGATCTCGATCGTGGTGATACACATTTTCATAATATTGAAGCCAAAAGATGCAAAGTTAATAATGATAGTGCAACTTATTTATGACACTGCTGTTTATGTCATATTAGTGTAAAACGCATGAAGAAAATCCATGCTGATGGGCTTTTGGAATCACTTGATTATGAATCAGTTGATGCTTGCGAACCATGCCTCATGGGCAAGATGACTAAGACTCCGTTCTCCGGAACAATGGAGCGAGCAACAGATTTGTTGGAAATCATACATACTGATGTATGCGGTCCGATAAATATTGAGGCTCGCGGCAGGTATCATTATTTTCTGATCTTCACAGATGATTTGAGCAGATATGAGTATATCTACTTGATGAAACACAAGTCTGAAATATTTGAGAAGTTCAAAAAAATTCAGAGTGAAGTGGAGAATCATCGTAACAAAAATAAAAGTTTCTACGATATGATCGCAGAAGTAAAATATTTGAGTTACGAGTTTGGCCTTCAGTTAAAACAATGTGAAATAGTTTCACTACTCACGCCACCTGGAACACCACAGTGTAATGGTGTGTCCGAATGTGGTAACCGTGCTTTATTAGATATGGTGCGATCTATGATGTCTCTTACCAATTACCACTATCGTTTTGGGGTTATGCATTAGAGACAGCTACATTCACGTTAAATAGGGCACCATCTAAATCCATTGAGATGACACCGTATGAACTGTGGTTTGGCGAGAAACCTAAGCTGTCGTTTCTTAAAGTTTGGTACTACAATGCTTATGTGAAAAAGTTTCAACATGATAAGCTCGAACCCAAATCAGAGAAGTAAATCTTCATAGGATACCCAAAAGAAAATGTTGGGTACACCTTCTATCACAGATCCGAAGGCAAGATATTCATTGATGAGAATGGATCCTTTCTAGAGAAGGAGTTTCTCTCGAAAGAAGTGAGTAGGAGGAAAGTAGAACTTGATGAGGTAATTGTACCTGCTCCCTTATTGGAAAGTAGTTCATCATAGAAATCTGTTCATGTGACTACTACACCAATTAGTGAGGAAGCTAATGATGATGATCATGTAACTTCAGATCAAGTTACTACCGAATCTCGTAGGTAAACCAGAGTGAGATCCGCACCAGAGTGGTATAGTAATCTTGTTCTGGAGGTCATATTACTTGACCATGACGAACCTACAAACTATGAGGAAGCGATGATGAGCCCAGATTCCGTGAAATGGCTTGAGGCCATGAAATCTGAGATGAGATCCATGTATGAGAGCAAAGTATGGACTTTGATTGACTTGCCCAATGATCGGCGAGCCATTGAGATTAAATGGATCTTCAAGAGGAAGACGGACACTGATAGTAGTGTTACCATCTACAAAGCTAGAATTGTCGCAAAAAGGTTTTCGACAAGTTCAAGGTGTTGACTATGATGAGAGTTTCTCACTTGTATCTATGCTTAAGTCTGTCCGTATCATGTTAGCAATTGCCACTTTTTATGATTATGAAATTTGGCAGATGGATGTCAAAACTGCATTCCTGAATGGATTTCTAGAAGAAGAGTTGTATATGATGCAACCGGAAGGTTTTGTCGATCCAAAGGGAGCTAACAAAGTGTGCAAGCTCCAGCGATCCATTTATGGACTGGTGCAAGCCTCTCGGAGTTGGAATAAATGCTTTGATAAGTTGATCAAAGCATATAGTTTTATACAGACTTGCGGTGAAGCCTGTATTTACAAGAAAGTGAGTGGGAGCACTACAACATTTCTGATAAGTATATGTGTATGACATATTGTTTATCGGAGATAATGTATATTTATTCTACAAAGCATAAAGGAATGTTTGAAAGGAGTTTTTCAAAGAAAGACCTCGGTGAAGCTACTTACATATTGAGCATCAAGATCTATAGAGATAGATCAAGCCACGTGATAAGTTTTTTCAATGAGTACATACCTTGACAAGATTTTGAAGTAGTTCAAAATGGAACAGTCAAAGAAGGAGTTCTTGCCTGTGTTACAAAGGTGTGAAGTTGAGTAAGACTCAAAACCCGACCATGACAGAAGATAGAGAGAGAATGAAAGTCATTCCCTATGCCTCAGCCATAGGTTCTATAAAGTATGCCATGCTGTGTACCAGACCTATTGTATACCCTGTCCTAAGTTTGGCAAGGGAGTACAATAGTGATCTAGGAGTAGATCACTGGACATTGGTCAAAATTATCCTTAGTGGAATAAGGATATGTTTCTCGATTATGGAGGTGACAAAAGGTTCGTCGTAAAAGGTTACGTTGATGCAAGTTTTGACACTGATCTAGATGACTCAAAGCCTCAATCTGGATACATATTGAAAGTGGGAGCAATTAGCTAGAGTATCTTAGTGCAGAGCATTGTTGACATAAAAATTTGCAAAATACTTACGGATCTGAATGTGGCAGACCCGTTGACTAAACTTCTCTCACAAGCAAAACATGATCACACCTTAGTACTATTTGGGCGTTAATCACATAGCGATGTGAACTAGATTATTGAATCTAGTAAACCCTTTGGGTGTTGGTCACATGACGATGTGAACTATGAGTGTTAATCACATGGTGATGTGAACTATTGATGTTAAATCACATGGCGATGTGAACTAGATTATTGACTCTAGTGCAAGTGGGAGACTGAAGGAAATATGCCCTAGAGGCAATAATAAAGTTATTATTTATTTCCTTATTTCGTGATAAATGTTTATTATTCATGCTAGAATTGTATTAACCGGAAACATAATACATGTGTGAATACATAGACAAACAGAGAGTCACTAGTATGCCTCTACTTGACTAGCTCGTTGACTCAAAGATGGTTAAGTTTCCTAGCCATAGACATGAGTTGTCATTTGATTAACAGGGTCACATCATTAGAGAATGATGTGATTGACTTGACCCATTACGTTAGCATAGCACTTGATCGTTTAGTTTGTTGCTATTGCTTTCTTCATGACTTATACATGTTCCTATGACTATGAAATTATGCAACTCCTGTTTACCGGAGGAACACTTTGTGTTGTACCAAACGTCACAACGTAACTGGGTAATTATAAAGCTGCTTTACAGGTGTCTCCAAAGGTACTTGTTGGGTTGGCGTATTTCGAGATTAGGATTTGTCACTCCGATTGTCGGAGAGGTATCTCTAGGCCCTCTCGGCAATGCACATCACTTAAAGCCTTGCAAGCATTGCAACTAATGAGTTAGTTGCGGGATGATGTATTACGGAACGAGTAAAGAGACTTGTCGGTAACGAGATTGAACTAGGTATTGAGATACCGACGATCGAATCTCGGGCAAGTACCATACCGATGACAAAGGGAACAACGTATGTTGTTATGCGGTTTGACCGATAAAGATCTTCGTAGAATATGGGGAGCCAATATGAGCATCCAGGTTCCGCTATTGGTTATTGGCGGGAGACGTGTCTCGGTCATGTCTACATAGTTCTCGAACCCGTAGGGTCCGCACGCTTAAAGTTTCGGTGACGATTGTATTATGAGTTTATGTGATTTGATGTACCGAAGGTAGTTTTGAGTCCCGGATGAGAACGGGGACATGACGAGGAGTCTCGAAATGGTCGAGACGTAAAGATCGATATATTGGATGACTATATTCGGACATCGGGAAGGTTCCGAGTGATTCGGGTATTTTCAGGGGTACCGGGGAGTTACGGGAATACGAGGAAGAAGTAATGGGCCTCATGGGCCAAGTGGTGGAAGAGAGGAGGCAGGGCGCGCGGACCACCTAGCCCAAACCGAATTGGACTAGGGGGCCGGCCCCCCTTTCCTCCTTTTCCTCCCTCTCCTTCCTTCTCCTTCTCCTCCTTCCTTTCCTCCTCCTAGTAGGAGTAGGAAAGGGGAGTCTACTCCTACTAGGAGGAGGACTCCTCCTCCTGGCGCGCCCATAGAGGGCTGGCCGGCCTCCCCCCTTGCTTCTTTATATACGGGGGCAGGGGGCACCTCTAGACACACAAGTTGATCTGTTGATCTCTCCCAGCCGTGTGCGGTGCCCCCTCCACCATATTTCACCTCGGTCATATCGTAGTGGTGCTTAGGCGAAGCCCTGCGTCGGTAGCAACATCATCACCGTCATCACGCCGTCGTGCTGACGGAACTCTCCTGTGAAGCTCTGCTGGATCGGAGTTCGCGGGACGTCATCAAGCTAAACATGTGCTGAACTCGGAAGTGCCGTGCGTTCGGTACTTGGATCGGTCGGATTGTGAAGACGTACGACTATATCAACCGCGTTGTGCTAACGCTTCCGCTTTCGGTCTACGAGGGTACGTGGACAACACTCTCCCCTCTCGTTGCTATGCATCACCATGATCTTGCGTGTGCATAGGAAATTTTTGAAATTGCTACGTTCCCCACCAGATGGAGTATCCCTCCTAGGGGATTTGTGAAGCTGAATGTTGATGCCGCTTTCGATCATGATCTCCTTCAAGGTACAGTTGGTGCGGTCCTGAGAGATGATAAGGGAAGGTTCATCGTTGGTGGAAACTGGTGGATTGACTGGTGTGATAATGTATTAACAGCTGAAGTTCTGGCTCTTAAATTTGGTTTATTCCTAGCACAGAAGGTGGGCTGCAATCGCCTTGTTGGAAACTCGGATAACATGGAAGTGATCGACATAATGAAGAATGGAGGACACTCGGCGGGAGCGGGAGCTGCAGTTTTTGATGCTTGTTACTTTTTGGCTTGTGATTTTCCTATAGTTAAATTTGAACACTGTTTTAGGGAAGCAAATAGAGTGGCCCATTAAATAGCTAGGTTAGCAAAAATTTCAGCCACTAGGGATTGGTTTGAGGAGACGATGAAGGATATTATACCTCTTCTTATGGATGATGTAACAATTATTTCTAAATAATAAAGTTGAATTTTTATTTAAAAAAAACAAATGGCAACTCCAAACATTTTTTATGGCAAGTTTAGTGACTTGAGGACGACAACTTTCTTTTGAGACGGCAAGTTTCTGTTTTTTTTCGGATGGCAAATTTTAGTAGTAAATAAAATGCCAGGATCGGATTACTTCGTGCCACACGTATGACGATTATAATTTGGGTACAATAATCATTCTACGGTAATTTTTTATCAAACTAAAGAATAAAGTTAAAATAGTACAAAAACAAAAGAACAGAAAAAACAAGAAATGCATGCAAGCTCTAGGGATTATGAAGGAAAGCTAGTCTATCTTAGAGATGTATTCTAGAAAAAAGTCTAACTTAGAGATGTATTCTAGAAAAAGTCTAACTTAGAGATGGTGTTCGACCCAAACTTGAATAGCTTTTGGAGAATAGGCCTTCCTGAAGTGGCAAAGTGATTGACACGAACAAAACATTTAAAAAATCCTTCACTAAAGTGGCATATATTTGATCCTCAAAAAGAGTGGCATATACTTTTCATTGAGTCTAACATGAACTCATTACATTGACTTGTCGTGTAGATCCACTACTACTCTGGGACACAAGCTTATCATCAAAGGCCGGCAAAACCCTAGTTATGAGATTACGGAAAAAGTCAAAGGGGACGAGCGTCCAGCTCAGGGTGGTACTATGTTCCTCCTCCTGTTCATCCGGAGCTGCTTCCACATCCTCCCTGCCTTCTCCTTCTCCACTAGCCGCGGGGCATGTGAACGGCTTCTCAAGCAGATTCATGAAGTGTGTGAAGCCCATTGAAGGAATCCATATTTCACAAGAGAACCAAACACATGAAGAGACGCTTCAACTCCATCCGTGATTAAGTCTCAGAGGGAGACATAGAGATTTGCAAGATACATATGGATCTGAATGTGGTAGACGCGTTGACTAAGCTTTCAACGTCCTGGGAACGGGGCTCCCCAGACTTTCCTGCCTGCGGCCCGCGGTGTGGCTCCACCAGCGGCCCTGTATGCCCCATCTTCACCAGCAAACACTCAAGACCCTCGCGATGGGTCAAGCCTCGTGAGGCAGACGACGCAAGACCTCCTCAGGGGTGGCCCCACTAGGCTAGCTCGCGAGGGGCGGAGAGATCAAGGCAAGGGGCACCTCGCAAGGTCCCTGTGACGCAAGCCATGACGACCAAGGTCAGGCAGGCACCAGGCGGGCGCCAGCACGCGCAGTGTCCTTGTTTCCTCTTTGGTGCTAAAGAAGCAAGCACAGACGTGGAGTCCCGAGGCATCAAGCAAAGGTTTCCATATTGGTGCAACGAGACCAAGACTAGCAGGACGGCAGGACAGAGGTCACCATGGAGCCCAAGACGGCGTCATCATCAGAGCCTTTGGCAAGCGAAGACCATCTTTTGTCAGGATAGCCTGTACTAGTTGTCCCCCTTCAAACTGACCGTTGTGGGATCCCTTTTGGCCTAATATTTGGGAAGAGGACCCGGGCCTCTATAAATAGGGTTGGCCACCACCTTAGGAGGGGGAAAAAGAAGGATCCTCGATCGCATCAAGCTAGTTAAGCATAAGAGAACCTATCCTCGGGAGGTTGTTCTTCCCTTGTAACTGTTCATCCCCAGCCCAAGAGGCAATCCACCACACCACACTTGAGTAGGGTATTACACCACATCGGCGACCCGGACCAGTATAAATCTTGTGTTCCTTTGTTCTGCGAGTTCGACGCGCTAAGGCTTGAGATTGTGGTGAGGGTGAGAGCTTGGGGAGGAGAGATCTTTGTTCGCACCCCAGTGTTCAAACCTCAAGGGTTTTGCCGAAACCCGAAATCCGACATTTGATGCGCCAGGTAGGGGTGCGCCAAAGCTCCGCCTCTCCGCTTGCTTCGTCCAGCTTCATGGCGGACGCCACCCCTTCGGCTAGGCCGGCATGCGCCTGCGGATGCCCCGCGGGTGTCCGGCCTTCACCCACACCTTGCGGGAGGTGCGGTGGCCGCACAAGTTCAAGCCAGAGATGTCGCCCCGCTATGATGGCGCGGCAGATCCGACGGCCTTCCTGCGGGCGTATGAGAAGGTCGTCCTCGAAGCCAGAGGCGACGACCAGGTCATGGCCAACTGGTTCCCCCAGGCCCTGGCCGGCGTGCCACGCGCCTGGCTGCTCAGCCTAACAGGATCTTCAGTGACCTCCTGGGAGGAGTTGCGCGGTCTCTTTGTTGCGCGCTTCGCGGCACCGGTGCCCCTCGCCGTCGCGGCCCTCCTCGGTGACTCGCAAGCACCACCCTCGGACAGTCGCACCAAGCCGTTCTTCCGCCAGATTGGCATCGCCTTCGCGCGGCAAGGAGCTGCCCCGGGTTGGGCGGCGCCCAAGGCCGACCTCACCTTCGACACGGGAGATCACCCCACCTCCACTGTCAGCTCGGGCGTGCTCCCTATGCTGTGCATGCCCACCATCTGCAGTGTAGCTGTCACCAAGACCCTCATCGACGGCGGTGCCGGTCTCAACGTGCTCTCTGTGGAGGCTTTCAGCCTTCTTCATGTACCACTCCAACGGCTCCGACCCAGCAAGCCCTTCTCAGGGGTCAGCGGCAGCTCCACTAGCCCCTTGGGGCAGATCCGCCTTCCTGTGACCTTCGGCACCCGCGACAACTACCGCACTGAGTTGATCGACTTCGACATCGCCCGCATCGGCCTTCCGTACAACACCATCCTTGGATACCCGGCTCTGGCACAGTTCATGGCGGTGACCTATCCAGCATACAACCTCATGAAGATGCCTGGGAGCAAGGACGTCCTCACCGTAGTAGGAGATACCAAGGAGGCTCTAGCAGCGCTCATGTGCGCCCTCAAAACCGCCGCGGTGGCACAACCGGCCAACAAGGCCACCCCAGGGGCTAAGGAGGCTGCACCAGCAAAGAAGAACCAGTTGTTCACTCAAGATCGGGTCGAAATCAAGCAGCTGCTAGTCGAGGAAGATGGGTCCTCAGGAGCCACGTTCACCATAGGTGCCAACCTCGACCCAAATCAAGAGGAGGCATTGGTGAGGTTCCTGCGTGTGAACAAGAACGTATTCGCCTGGGAACCCAAGCAGCTAGTGGGGGTCCCACGAGGGGTGATCGAGCATCACTTCAGGGTGTGCCCCAATGTGCGCCCCGTGAAACAGAAGACGCGGCGACAATCCATGGAGAAGCAGTCCTTCATTGTCCAGGAAACCCGCAAGATGGAGGCGACAGGTGTCATTCGCGAGGTTCGGTACCCCGAGTGGCTGGGGAACCCCGTCGTCGTGCCGAAGAAAGGCGGGAAGGAGCGCATGTGTGTTGACTTCACCAACCTTAACAAGACTTGTCCCCAAGACCCGATCCCGCTCCCGCCCATCGATCAGATTGTCGACTCCACCGTCGAATGCAACCTGATGTGCTTCCTGGACGCGTTCTCAGGTTATCACCAGATCAAGATGGCAATAGAAGATGTGGAGAAGACGGCCTTCCTGACCCCGTGTGGGGTATACTTCTACACTTGCATGCCGTTTGGACTGCGCAATGCAGGTGCAACCTTCCAACGGCTAATGCACATCGCCTTGGGTCAGCAACTCGGGAGGAGCGTTGAAGCCTACATCGACAACATTGTGGTAAAATCTCAGGAGGCAAGAACCTTGATTCAGGACCTGGAGGAGACCTTCGCGGGCCTGCGCCAGGTGGACTTGCGGCTCAACCCGGAGAAGTGCATGTTTGGTATCCCTTCTGGCAAGTTGCTAGGCTTCCTCGTGTCCCACAGGGGGATCGAGGCCAACCCGTAGAAGGTATGGGTGATAGAAGACATGAGCCCACCGCAAACTCTTAAGGAGATGCAGAAGCTTGCAGGCTGCGTTACCTCACTGGGGCGCTTCATCTCCCAACTGGGAGAGTGCGCCCTGCCATTCTTCAAGCTGATGAAGAAGAAGGGCCCGTTCGAGTGGACCCCAGAAGCCGACCAAGCGTTTCAAGACCTCAAGAGATACCTGACCAACCCTCCGGTGATGGTGGCACCTCGCCCTCTCGAGCCCCTGGTGCTTTACCTTGCCGCCACTCCCTACTCTGCCAGCGCAGCTCTTGTGGCGGTCCGGGAGGAGGGCTAGGCTAGGGGGCTGACGCGCCACGCCGCGCCACCAGCTGAGGCAATGCAGGACCCGGATGGCACTGCAAGGGCTGAAGCAATGTCAACAGGGGACCAGGCCCAGCAAGGCGGCGTTCGCGAGCCGGCAGAGGCCCTAGCAGGCGAGCAGGCCCTTGAGGTCTCGTCATCTCAGGAGACGCCCCAACTGCTGGAAGGCACACACTCCGTCAATGTTCCTACCCTCATCGAGGACCCGGTGTATTTCGTCGGCATGGTACTGCAAGATGCAAGGGCACGGTACCCCATGCCTCAAAAGCTCTTCCTCGCGCTTCTAATGGCCTCACGTAAGCTGCGGCAGTACTTCCAAGGTCACCCAATCAAGGCCGTCTCGGCTTACTCGTTGGAGAGTGTACTCAGGAGCCCCAACGCTGCTGGAAGAGTCGTCGAATGGAACATCGAGCTGCAAGCATTCCAGCTGGAGTTCAGCACAACTAGGGTCATCAAGGGGGCCGCGCTCGTCGACTTCGTGGTAGAGTGGACTGACGCCCCAGGGTTTGAAGCAGGCGAGGACCAGTCCCTCTCGCCAGGAAGTGAAGCACCAGATGGTTGGGTCATGTATTTCGATGGCGCGTTCGCACGCCAGGGCACGGTGGCTGGAGCAGTGCTCATCTCGCCTACTCAGGAGAAGCTCTACTACGTAGTGCAGCTCTGCTTCTAGCAGGGCGAGAAGGTCTCCAACAACATCGTGGAGTATGAAGGCCTCATCACCGGCCTCAAGGCCGCAGTGGCCCTAGGGGTGAAGCGCCTCACCATCAAGGGTGAATCGCAGCTCCTCGTCAACTTCTCCAACAAGGTAAACAAGCCGAAGGACAAGCACATGGAGGCATACCTCGTGGAGGTACGCAATATGGAAAAGCATTTCTTGGGTCTAGAGTTGCAGCATGTGCCCCGTGGCACAAACAAGGAGGCGACCGACATCGCCAGAAGGGTATCCAAGCGACAACCCCAGGAGCCTGGCGTCTTCGAGGAGCGGCTCTTCAAGACATCAGCAACACCTCCACTTTCGGGGCCAGCACTGCCTCGGGAGGAGCTCCCCCAACCACCTGTCTCGGGAGCCCCAGCATGCGGCTCAACCTCAGGAGCGCGCCTGCTCCTGGAGCTGGAGCCTCAGGAGGGGTGCTGGACCAACGAGTTCAAGGAGTACCTGGCGCAAGGGACGCTGCCGGAGCAAGAGGAGGACGTGGAGCGCGTGGCCCAACAGGCTACAACATACTGCATCCAGGACGATGAGTTATATAGGAAGCGGCCAAATGATGTTTCCTTATGATGCATCTCCAAGGAACAGGGGAATGAGCTGCTGGCTGACATACACATCGGAGACTGCGGGCACCACTCATCATCATGAACCCTCATCGACAAGGCGTTCCGCAGCGGGTTCTACTGGCCTACGACGCTAAATGACGCAACCGAACTGGTGAAGTCCTACGAGGCCTGCCAATTCCACGCCAAGCAGATCCATCAGCCAGCTCAGGGCCTCCAGACCATCTCGCTCTCATGGCCGTTTGCAGTCTGGGGGCTGGATATCTTAGGCCCATTCCCTCGAGCGCATGGGGGCTACTGCTACCTCTACGGCGCCATCGACAAGTTCACCAAATGGGCGGAGATAGAAGCCGTCCATACCATGCCGGCCGGATCCGCAGTCAAGTTCATCAAGGGTCTTGTAAGCCGGTTTGGGGTCCCTAATCGCATCATCACCGACAACGGCTCGCAGTTCACTAGCAATCTTTTCAAGGCATACTCTGCTAACCTTAGAACGCTTCAGTGGCACACCCCAGGAGCAACAACCAAGACGAGCGCGCCAACGCAGAGGTCCTCAGAGGCCTCAAGACCAGGACCTTCAAGAAGAAGCTCGAGTGTAGCGACCCGACCTCAAATGGTCAAGTCTCTGTGCTTCAGTGTCATCCCTGGATCGGTAATGCTGACACACACAGTACTCGAAGGATTTATAACATAGTGGCAATCACACACTTATTACATCGAATGTCTCAAGAGAGAACTTATTACAATAAATATGACTTAAGGCCATCTAATACAATAACATCGGAAGGCTTGGAAGATAAAGTGAGTCCATCAACTCCAACGGCATTGCTGAGTGCATGACAAACAACCTATCGCACCTTACTCCTCGTTTGAAAAGTCTGCAACATGATACGTTGCAGCTCGAAAACGGGTCAGCACATGGAATATGCTGGCATTGTAACACAGGAGAGTAATGAACAGATAAAAACTATCACTACATGCATATATGGCTGGTGGAAGCTCTATGGTTAAAATGTTTTGCGAAAAGCTAATTTTTCCCTACAACAAAGGAGTATATTTTATTTAACTATCATGGTAGTTGAACAACATTGAGAAGGTTCCCCCAACTCAATCCCAATTAAAAATAATTATCAACCCAACAAAATTTATTTAGAGTGATGAGATCCATATGATAATCCAAGAACCAGATACTCAAGATGTCCATAACCAGGGACACGGCTAACCATGATTAGTTTGTACACTCTGCAGAGGTTTGCGCACTTTTCCCCACAAGACTCAATCTCCTCCGTATTTCTCGCACTGCATGGTGTTTGAGAAACGGATGACCGAGATACAGTCTTTCCGAAGAGGTCCCCTTAACCGATAGATAGGCCGGTACACCTACAATCCCGTACATCTGCTAGCCCATCATGGAAAGGTTTCGCACAACTTAATCAACTATGCTAGAGCCCATAATAGCTTGTGGCTGCACACGGAAGTTTCTAGCATGAAATAATCTTATGATCTCTTTGAGCCTGGGTGGCGGACCGTAGGATGATCACACGGGTACTCTGGGATGTCCTAGGACAACACTGGATTCTCCAGGTACCCACAAGCAATCTACCCAGATGTGTATTAAAGTTGCCACCTTAAGTTGAACCATTAATTAACAATCTCTCAACTGTCATGGATACACTCAAACCCAATCCACGTCTACGAGCATAACATGGCAGTATAAGCATAGCGTAGAAGAGTAACTCCCAGGGTTTGATAATAAAATAGGTAATAGGTTCTACCTCATCATCTACTTCCGAGACCCACAAGTTAAGAGATCCTACTCATGCAATGTGTGAGAGTTGAAACTACTGCATAAAAACTGGGTGATAAAGGGATATGATCAAAGTGTTACTTGCCTTGTTGACGATCTACAAATCCTAAAGACTCTTAGTAGCACGCTTCGCACTCCGGGTGTTATATCGCAAACAAACAATAGCGTATATAAGCAATCAATAAAAGATGCACGGGTAAAACTCAAATAAGAAGATCTAACCAGAAAGTTCAACTGAAGAACTCCGGTTTGCAAAAAGAATCAAATCAAAGGGAGCAACGAAACTCAAACTGCGAAAGAAACATGATCCGATTAGTAATTTGGACTAAAGTCAAATTTTACAGTGCCAAATCTTGTTCAAGTTGGTTAAACAGAAAGAGGGCTTCGAGACAAAGATCCAGGCGCTTGAATCGCCTGATTCCGACAAACGAGCAAAAAGATAAACTAAAACGAAAATCAGGGCGGAAATAGCGATCGAAAATAATCGCGGAAAACCCTGGAAAAAGAAAAACTGATGAACAGGCTAACAAACGAGCGTTCGCTGTCTGCGGCTAACAGATGAACGGCGTTCGTTAATATGAACGTACGGACGAACGTCCGCAAAATAAATAAACCGCGAAAACTGAAATAAAACCGATTCTAAGAAAACGAGATCTAGGTTTACGAAAAACCAATCGGTTTTTTTTAAATCTGGCGGCTACCTTGTAGAACGGGACGACGGAGGCGGCGTACTCCGGCGGCGGCGCGATGCGAGGCGGCGGGGCGGATCGGGCGGCTAGGGTTTCGGGCGGATCGGGCGTGGGGCTGGCGGCTCGGGCCTTCGGCCTTTTAAGAGGGCCGGCCGGGACGGTGTCCTAGGTAGACATGGCTCGGTAAGGCGGTTTGTTTTTTTTAAATAATCTGACTCGCAGAAAAACGAAGAAAAGAAATACTAAACGGACTCCAAAAATCCCAAAATAAAATTTCCCCGTCCTATAAAAATATGCTGGAGAAGGTGAACATTTATTTGGGCCTCTAATGCAATTTTGAAAAATGAGTATTTTTCGTAATTCAAATAAAATTGCAGTAAAATCCAAATAAATAAAATTTATTTATTTGATTTTAATATTTTCCTCTGATATTTCATTTATTTTGGAGAAGTCATATTATCTCCTCTCATATAATTTTAACTTGAAATATTTTCGGAGAGAAACATAATTAAAACCAAAGTGATCCTTGTTTCGATATTTGAGAAAAGTTCAAATATGAGAACTAGGAAAATCCCCAACTCTCTCCGAGGGTCCTTGAGTTGCTTAGGATTTCGAGGATCACAAAATGAAATTCTATAAAGTATGATATGCATGAATGATCTATGTATAACATTCCAAATTGAAAATTTGGGATGTTACATCGAGGCCTGCGGCAAGGGCTGGCATGATGAGCTCCAGTTTGTGCTGTGGTCCATCGACACCACCGCCACCAAGCCAACAGGCGAAACCCCGTTCTTCCTCGTCTACGAAGCAGAAGTGGTTCTCCCTCACGAGGTCAAGCATCGCTCCGCGCGGGTCTTGGCATTCGACCAGACGAAGCAGGATGCCATGCGGGGGATGGACCTTGTGCTGGGGGAGGAACGCCGACGTCAAGCCTTGCTTCGAGCGGCAAGGTACCAGCAGGCGCTGCGATGGTACCACTGTCGCAGCATCCGCTCCAGGGCGCTCGAGCTGGGCGATCTCGTCCTGAGGAGGGTGCTCTCCAGGGAAGGGCTACACAAGCTCTCACCCATGTGGGAGGGCCCGTTTAGGATCGCCTGTGTCTGTAGGCCAGGCGCCGCGCGCCTGGAGACACAAGACAGGATCCCCATCCAGAACGCCTGGAACATCCATCACCTCCGGAAGTTCTACCCATGAAGCAAGGCCCAGCGCCTGTGAAGCAAGGCCCCGTGCCTATGAAGGTCTCCGCTTGTGACACTCTCACGTAATAATGAGTGGGGCTGTACACGCCCCGGAGTCTCAGGAGTTCCGCCCTCGGGCCTCGGGGGCTCCCTCCCACGTCTTAGTAGCGACACTTAGCTCCACGCTGGTCAAAAGACTAGACTAGGTGCCGGACGTGGCTTTTCATTTGCTTTCCGTAGTTGGCTTGCCCCTTTTCCTTAATGGAAGTTCGCATACTGGTTTTTCTTGTCCTCTTGGTTCGATCTCCATTTCCTCTGTTCTTCCTTGGATTTTTGTTTTGGTCCGTGCTCTGCCTCGCGTACCTCTTGAGGGGGCTGGACAAGTGCCCTCGTGAGCGTTTTTTCTGTTCTTCGCGAGGCACCTGAAGGAAATATGCCCTAGAGGCAATAATAAAGTTATTATTTATTTCCTTATTTCATGATAAATGTTTATTATTCATGCTAGAATTGTATTAACCGGAAACTTAGTACATGTGTGAATACATAGACAAAACAAAGTGTCCCTAGTATGCCTCTACTTGACTAGTTCGTTTATCAAAGATGGTTATATTTCCTAACCATAGACATGTGTTGTCATTTGATGAACGGGATCACGTCATTAGGAGAATGATGTGATGGACAAGACTCATTTGTTAGCTTAGCATTTTGATCGTTATAGTTTCATTGCTACTGCTTTCTTCATGACTTATACATGTTCCTCGGACTATGAGATTATGCAACTCCCAAATACCGGAGGAACACCTTGTGTGCTATCAAACATCACAAGTAACTGGGTGATTATAAAGATGCTCTACAGGTGTGTCTGATGGTGTTTGTTGAGTCGGCATAGATCGAGATTAGGATTTGTCACTCCATGTATCGGAGAGGTATGTCGGGGCCCTCTTGGTGATGCACATCACTATAAGCCTTGCAAGCATTGTGACTAATGAGTTAGTTGCGGGATGATGCATTACGGAACGAGTAAAGAGACTTGCCGGTAATGAAATTGAACTAGGTATTTAGATACCGACGATCGAATCTCCGGCAAGTAACATACCGACGACAAAGGGAACAACGTATGTTGTTATGCGGTTTGACCGATAAAGATCTTCGTAGAATATGTAGGAACCAATATGAGCATCCAAGTTCCGCTATTTGTTATTGACTGGACATGAGTCTTGGTCATGTCTACATAGTTGTCGAACCCGTAGGGTCCGCACGCTTAACATTCTGTGATGATTTGTATTATGAGTTATGTGATTTGATGATCGAAGTTTGTTCGGAGTCCCGGATGAGATCAGGGACATGACGAGGAGTCTCGAAATGGTTGAGACATAAAGATTGATATATTGGAAGGTTATATTCGGACATCAGAAAGGTTCCGAGTGATTCGGGTATTTTTCGGAGTACCGGAGAGTTACGAGAATTCGTATTGGGCCTTAATGGGCCATACGAGAAAGGATAGAAATGCCTCAAGGGTGGCCACGCCCCTTCCCCATGGATTGGTCCGAATTGGACTAGGGAAAGGGGGCGCCCCCTTCCTTCCTTTTCCTTCTCCCTTCCCTTTTTTCCTATTCCATGTGGGAGGTGGAATCCTACTAGGACTAGGAAGTCATACTAGGACTCCACACTTTGGGCACGCCCTATGAGGGCCGGCCTCCTCCTCCCTCCATCCTTTATATACGTGGCCAGGGGCACCCCATAGACACACAAGTTGATCATTGATCCTTTAGCCGTGTGCGGTGCCCCCCTCCACCATAATCCACCTCGGTCATATCATCGTAGTGCTTAGGCAAAGCCCTACGACGGTAGCATCATCATCACACCGTCGTGATGATGAAGCTCTCCCTCGACACTCAGCTAGATCGTGAGTTCGTGGGACGTCACCGAGCTGAGCGTGTGTAGATCGCAGAGGTGTTGTACTTTCGGTACTAGGATCGGTCGATCGTGAAGACATACGACTACATCAACCGCGTTGTCATAACGCTTCCACTTACGGTCTACGAGGGTACGTGGACAACACTCTTTCCTCTTGTTGCTATGCATCACCATGATCTTGCGTGTGCGTAGGAATTTTTTAGAAATTACTGCATTCCCCAACAGTGGCATCCGAGCCAGGTCTATGCGTAGATGTTATATGCACGAGTAGAACACAAAGGAGTTGTGGGCGTGGGTATATACATATTGCTTGCCGTCACTAGTTGATTCTTGATTCGGCGGTATTGTTGGATGAAGCGGCTCAGACCGACATTACACGTACGCTTACGCGAGACTGGTTCTACCAACGTGCTTTGCACACAGGTGGCTAGTGGGTGTCTGTTTCTCCAACTTTAGTTGAATCGGATTCAATGAACATGGTTCTTTCTGAAGATCAAAAAGCAATCACTATATCGCATTGTGGTTTTTGATGCGTGGGTAAGAACGGTTCTTGCTAAGCCCGTAACAGCCACGTAAAACTTGCAATAACAAAGTAGAGGACGTCTAACTTGTTTTTGCAGGGCATGTTGTGATGTGATATGGTCAAGACGTGATGAGATATAAATTGTTGTATGAGATGATCATCTTTTGTTAAAGTTATCGGCAACTGGTAGGAGCCTTATGGTTGTCTCTTTATTGCATAAGATGCAAGCGTCATATAATTGCTTTACTTTATTGGTATGCGATAGCAATAGTTGCAAAAGCAATAGTTGGTGAGACGACCATGTGACAACACGTTGATAGAGATCAAGATGATGGAGATCATGGTGTCATGTCGGTGACGATAGAGATCATGACGGTGTTTTGGAGATGGAGATCAAAGGCACAAGATGATGATGGCCATATCATGTCACATATTTTGATTGCATGTGATGTTTATCCTTTATGTATCTTATTTTCCTTAATTAGGAGGTAGCATTGTAAGATGATCTCTCACTAAATTTCAAGGTATAAGTGTTCTCCCTGAGTATGCACCGTTGCGACAGTTCGCCTTGCCGAGACACCACGTGATGATCATGTGTGATAAGCTCTACATTCACATATAACGAGTGCAAGCCAGTTTTGCACACGCGGAATACTCGGGTTAAACTTGACGAGCCTAGCATATGCAGATATCGCCTCGGAACACTGGAGACCGAAAGGTCGAGCGTGAATCATATAGTAGATATGATCAACATAGTGATGTTCACCATTGAAAACTACTCCATCTCACGTGATGATCGGACATGGTTTAGTTGATTTGGATCACGTGATCATTTAGATGACTAGATGGATGTCTATTGGGCGCGCCTCCCTGCCTCGTGGCCACCTCAAAGCTTCCTTGACTTCAACTCCAAGTCTCCTGGATCACGTTCGTTCCAAAAATCACGCTCCCAAAGGTTTCATTCCGTTTGGACTCCGTTTGATATTCTTTTTCTATGAAACACTGAAACAAGGAAAAAAATAGAAGCTGGCACTGGGCTCTGGGTTAATAGGTTAGTCCCAAAAATAATATAAAAGTGCATAATAAAGCCCATAAACATCCAAAACATATAATATAATAGCATGGAACAATCAAAAATTATAGATACGTTGGAGACGTATCAGCATCCCCAAGCTTAACTTCTGCTCGTCCTCTAGTAGGTAAATGATAAAAACAGAATTTTTGATGTGGAATGCTACCTAACATATTTCTCTAAGTAATTCTCTTTATTGTGGCATGAATGTTAAGATCCATAAGATTCAAGACAAAAGTTTAATATTGACATAAAAATAATAATACTTCAAGCATACTAATAAAGCAATCATGTCTCCTCAAAATAACATGGCCAAAGCAAGCTATCCCTACAAAATCATATAGTTTGGCTATGCTCCATCTTCACCACACAAACTATTTAAATCATCCACAACCCCGATGACAAGCCAAGCAATTGTTTCATAGTTTTGGTGTTCTCAAACTTTTTCAATCTTCATGCAATATATGATCGTGAGCCATGGATATAGCACTATATGTGGAATAGAAGGGTGGTTGTGGAGAAGACAAAAAAGGAGAAGATAGTCTCACAACAACTAGGCGTATCAACGGGCTATGGAGATGTCCATAAATAGATATCAATGTGAGTGAGTAGGGATTGCCATGCAACGGATGAACTAGAGCTATAAGTGTATGAAAGCTCAACAAAAGAACTAAGTGGGTGTGCATCCAACTTGCTTGCTCATGAAGACCTAGGGCAATTTTGAGGAAGCCCATCATTGGAATATACAAGCCAAGTTCTATAATGTAAAATTCCCACTAGTGTATGAAAGTGATAACATAGGAGACTCTCTATCATGAAGATCATGGTGCTACTTTGAAGCACAAGTGTGGAAAAAGGATAGTAACATTGTCCCTTTTCTCTTTTTCTCTTATTTTTTTGGGCCTTCTTTCTTTTTTGGACTTCTTTTTCAAGTCCGGAGTCTCTTCCCGACTTGTGGGGGAATCATAGTCTCCATCATCCTTTCCTCATTGGGACAATGCTCTAATAATGATGATCATCACACTTTAATTTACTTACAACTCAAGAATTACAACTCAACACTTCGAACAAAATATGACTCTATGTGAATGCCTCCGGCGGTGTACCGGGATGTGCAATGACTCATGAGTGACATGTATGAAAGAATTACGAACGGTGGCTTTGCCACAAATACGATGTCAACCACATGATCATGCATAGCAATATGACAATGATGAAGCGTGTCATAATAACGGAATGGTGGAAAGTTGCATGGCAATATATCTCGGAATGGCTATGGAAATGCCATAATAGGTAGGTATGGTGGCTGTTTTGAGGAAGGTATATGGTGGGTTTATGGTACCGGCGAAAGTTGTGCGGTACTAGAGAGGCTAGCAATGGTGTAAGGGTGAGAGTGCGTATAATCCATGGACTCAACATTAGTCATAAAGAACTCACATACTTATTGCAAAAATCTATTAGTTATCGAAACAAAGTACTACGCGCATGCTCCTAGGGGGATAGATTGGTAGGAAATGACCATCGCTCGTCCCCGACCGCCACTCATAAGGAAGACAATAAATAAATAAATCATGCTCCGACTTCATCACATAACGGTTCACTATACATGCATGCTACGGGAATCACAAACTTTAACACAAGTATATCTCAAATTCACAACTACTCACTAGCATGACTCTAATATCACCATCCTCATATCTCAAAACAATCATCAAGTATCAAACTTCTCATAGTATTCAATGCACTTTATATGAAAGTTTTTATTATACCCATCTTGGATGCCCATCATATTAGGACTAGTTTCATAACCAAAGCAAATTACCATGCTGTTCTATAGACTCTCAAAATAATATCAGTGAAGCATGAGAGTTCATCTATTTCTATAAAATAAAACCACCACTTTGCTCTAAAAAGATATAAGTGAAGCACTAGAGCAACAACAAACTACTCCGAAAGATATAAGTGAAGATCAATGAGTAGTCGAATAATTATGCAACTATATGAAGACTCTATGACATTTAAGAATTTCAGATCTTGGTATTTTATTCAAACATCAAGCAAAACAATGGAAAATAAAATGACGCTCCAAGCAAAACACATATCATGTGGTGAATAAAAATATAGCTCCAAGTAAAGTTACCGATGAATGAAGACGAAAGAGGGGATGCCTTCTGGGGCATCCCCAACCTTAGGCTCTTGGTTGTCCTTGAATATTAACTTGGGGTTCCTTGGGCATCCCCAATCTTAGGCTCTTGCCACTCCTTATTCCATAGTCAATCAAATCTTTACCCAAAACTTGAAAACTTCACAACACAAAACTTAACAGAAAACTCGTAGGCTCCGTTAGTATAAGAAAATAAATCACCACTTAGGTACTGTTGTGAACTCTCTAAATTCATATTGGTGTAATATCTACTGTATTCCAACTTCTCTATGGTTCATACCCTCCGATACTACTCATAGATTCATCAAAATAAGCAAACAACACATAGAGAACAGAATCTGTCAAAAACAGAACAGTCTGTAGTAATATGTATCAAACGTATACTTCTGGAACAACCAAAATTCTAAAATAAATTTCTGGACGTGAGGAATTTATCTATTAATCATCTGCAAAAAAATTAACTAAATATCACTCTCCAATAAAAAATGGCAGCAAATCTTGTGAGCGCTAAAGTTTCTTTTGTTTTACAGCAGGATCGCAAAGACTTTCCCCAAGTCTTCCCAAAGGTTCTACTTGGCACAAACACTAATTAAAAGCATAAAAACTCAATCATAACAGAGTATAGATGAATTATTTATTACTAAACATGAACAAAAATCAAAGAACAAGAATAAAATTGGGTTGCCTCCCAAGAAGCTCTATCATTTAACGCCCCTAGCTAGGCATGATGATTTCAATGATGCTCACATAAAAGATAAGAATTGTAACATAAAGAGAGCATCATGAATAATATGACTAGCACATTTAAGTCTAACCCACTTCCTATGCACAGTATTTTGTGAGCAAACAATTTATGGGAACAATAATCAACTAGCATAGGAAGGCAAAACAAGCATAACTTTGAAACTTTAAGCACATAGAGAGGAAACTTGATATTATTGCAACTCCTACAAGCATATATTCCTCCCTCATAATAATTTTCAGTAGAATCATGAATGAATTCAACAATATACCCAGCACCTAAAGCATTCTTTTCATGATCTACAAGTATATAAAATTTACTACTCTCTACATAAGCAAAATTCTTCTCAATCGGAATAGTGGGAGTATCATAAGAGACTCGAATACTATAAATTGTTTCCACATTAAAAGAGTAATGTTAAGAAAAATGGTAATCATAATCATGTCAAGTTTTATAAATATAACCATCACTACTTTTTATAGCATATCTATCATCATAATAATTATCATAAGTAGCAACTTTGTTCTCATCATAATCGATTGAAACCTCTTCCAAGATAGTGGAATCATTACTAAATAAAGTCATGACCTCTCCAAATGCACTTTCATAATTATCACAATAAGATTCAACATCCTCCAAAATAGTGGGATCATTACTTCCTAAAGTTGACACTCTTCCAAACCCACTTTCATCAATATAATCATGATAAGTAGGAGGCATGCTATCATCATAATAAATTTGCATACCAAAACTTGGGAGACTACAAATATCATATTCATTAAATATAGCTTCCCCAAGCTTGGGACTAACATTAATTGCAGCAAATACATTCTCAAACATGTCATTCTCATCAGACATAGCATCCCCAAGCTTGGGCCTTTTTATATTATAAGCATAATCACTCTCATCATTAATAGTATGGATAGCACCGATAGTATAGCAATTATCATCATCACAATGAGTAGTAGGAGCAACATCATTTGGGAGGGATACCTTTCTACCTTTGCTTCTCCATCTTTTCTTTTTTTTCTTCACATCATGTGTGGGTTCAATCCTCTTTTTGGAGCTCCTTATTAATGAGATTGGTTGAATAGAAGGCTCCTCCTCGTTACCTGATTCATCATAAGAAATAATAGGAGAATGTTGGGAAGTCTCTTCCCTTTCTTTAGTATTCTCTTAATCTTCTATTTGTTTTCTTTTCTTTATGTAATTGGCAATATAAGGATTTTCAATGCAATTCACCGCACAATACATATAAATTTCTTCTAGATCAATATCGAGGAATTTCTCAAGGTTATATTCTGGAATATGCTTAGTTTGATGTTTCATTTGTTCATAACCCAAAAGCAAACTAAGTTCATTATGATGTGCAAGGGAAATCAAGTCATCACAATTTTTGGACACGATTCAATCATGAAACAATTTGCATTTGATATTTAAATGACCGTGTTCATTACAAAGTTCACAAGTATGGCTAATATATTTGAAATTTTCAGCACTAACATCTAGCCTCTCTTGAAACCATTTAGTTTCCATATACTTATGCCTCTTGCAAAATCTATCTTCCATGTTTGGCATGTACTTGCAAACTCTATGCACTCCACAAAAACCGACAAGCTTATAAGAGATATTTTCATCATAACTAGTGCAATCATCATTAGTACTATGGATATTCAAAGAGTTCATACTAATAACATTGCAATCATGCTCATCATTCAAAGATTTAGTGCCAAACATTTTATAGACTTCTTCTTCTAGCACTTGAGCAAAGTTTTCCTTTCCATCATTCTCATGGAAGATATTAAAAAGATGAAGCGTGTGATGCAAACTCAGTTCCATTTTTTTAGTTTTCTTTTATAAACTAAACTAGTGCTAAAACAAGAAACAAAAAGATTCGATTGCAAGATCTAAAGATATACCTTCAAGCGTTAACCTCCCCGGCAACGGCCCCACAAAAGAGCTTGATGTCTACTACACAACCTTCTTCTTGTAGACGTTGTTGGGCCTCCAAGTGCAGAGGTTTGTAGGTCAGTAGCAAATTTCCCTCAAGTGGATGACCTAAGGTTTATCAATCCGTGGGAGGCGTAGGTTGAAGATGGTCTCTCTCAAACAACCCTGCAACCAAATAACAAAGAGTCTCTTGTGTCCCCAACACACCCAATACAATGGTAACTTGTATAGGTGCACTAGTTCGGCGAAGAGATGGTGATACAAGTGCAATATGGATAGTAGATAATGGTTTTTGTAATCTGAAAATATAAAAACAGCAAGGTAGCAAGTGGTAAAAGTGAGCACAAACGGTATTGCAATGCTAGGAAACAAGGCCTAGGGTTCATACTTCTACTAGTGCAAGTTCTCTCAACAATAATAACATAATTGGATCATATAACTAGCCCTCAACATGCAACAAAGAGTCACTCCAAAGTCACTAATAGTGAAGAACAAACGAAGAGATTATGGTAGGGTACAAAACCACCTCAAAGTTATCCTTTCTGATTGATCTATTCAAGAGTCCGTAGTAAAATAACATGAAGCTATTCTTTCCGTTCGATCTATCATAGAGTTCGTACTATAATAACACCTTAAGATACAAATCAACCAAAACCCTAATGTCACCTAGATACTCCAATGTCACCTCAAGTATCCGTGGGTACGATTATATGATATGCATCACACAATCTCATATTCATCTATTCAACCAACACAAAGAACTTCAGAGAGTGCCCCAAAGTTTCTACCGGAGAGTCAAGACGAAAACGTGTGCCAACCCCTTTGCATAAGATCACGAGGTCACGAAACTCGCAAGTTGATCACCAAAACATACATCAAGTGGATCACGTGATATCCCATCGTCACCACAGATAAGCACATGCAAGACATACATCAAGTGTTTTCAAATCCTTAAAGACTCAATCCGACAAGTTAACTTCAAAGGGAAAAATCAATTCATCACAAGAGAGTAGAGGGGGAGAAACATCATGAGATCCAACTATAATAGCAAAGCTCGCGATACATCAAGATTGTGCCAACTCAAGAACACGAGAGAGAGAGAGAGATCAAACACATGGCCACTGGTACATACCCTCAGCCCCAAGGGTGGACTACTCCCTCCTCGTCATGGAGAGCGCCAGGATGATGAAGATGGCCATCGGAGAGGGATTTCCCTTCCGACAGGGTGCCAGAATGGGTCTAGATTGGTTTTCGGTGGCTACGGAGGCTTCTAGCGGAAGAACTCCTGATCTATTCTGCTCTTGGATGTTTTAGGGTATATGGACATATATAGGCGAAATAAGTCGATCAGGGGAGCCACGAGGGGCCCACGAGGGTGGGGGCGCGCCCAGGGGGCAAGCGCACCTCCCTGCCTCGTGGACACATCGAAGCTTCCTTGACTTCAACTCCAAGTCTCCTGGATCACGTTCGTTCCAAAAATCACGCTCCCAAAGGTTTCATTTCGTTTGGACTCCGTTTGATATTCCTTTTCTGCGAAACACTGAAACAAGGGGAAAACAGAAGCTGGCACTGGGCTCTGGGTTAATAGGTTAGTCCCAAAAATAATATAAAGGTGCATAATAAAGCCCATAAACATCCAAAACAGATAATATAATAGCATGCAACAATCAAAAATTATGGATACGTTGGAGACGTATCATCTATCTAAGTGGGAGTTCTTAAGTAATATGATTAATTGAACTTTAATTTATCATGAATTTAGTCCTGCTAGTATTTGCATAACTATGTTGAAGATCAATAGCTCGCGACGTAGCTCCCCGTTTATTTTTGATATGTTCCTAGAGAAAAAAATAAGTTGAAAAATGTTAGTTGCAATGATGCGGACTAGCTCCGTGATCTGAGGATTATCCTCATTGCTGCATAGAAGTATTATGTCCTTGATGCACCGCTAGGTGACAGACCTATTGCATGAGCAGATGCAGACGTTATGAACATTTGACAATGCTCAATATGATGACTACTTGATAGTTTAGTGCACCATGCTTTACGGCTCAGAACCAGGACTTCAAAAAAAAATTGAACGACATGGAGCATAAGAGATGTTCTAAGAGTTGAAATTGGTATTTCATACTCATGCCTGTGTTGAGAGGTATGAGACCTCAGACAATACTTTGCCTACAAGATGGAGGAGAATAGCTCAACCAGTGAGCATATACCCAGATTATCTGGGTACTGCAATTGCTTGAATCAAGTGGGAATTAATCTTCCAGATAAGATAGTAATTGACAAAATTCTCTAGTCACTATCACCAAGTTACTAGAACTTTGTGATGAACTATAATATGCAAGGGATAACGAAAACAATTCCCCAGCTCTTCACGATGCTAAAACCGGTGAAGGTAGAAATTAAGAAAAGCATCAAGTGTTGATGGTTAACAAGACCACTAGTTTCAAGTAAAAGGGCAAGGGGAAGAAAGGGAACTTCAAGAATAATGGCAAGAAAGTTGCCACTCCCATGAAGAAGCCCAAAGCTAGACCCAAGCCTAAAACTGAGTGCTTCTACTGCAAAGGAAATGGTCACTCGAAGTGGAACTGCCCTAGATACTTGGCGGATAAGAAGGATGGAATACTGAACAAAGGTATATTTGATATACATGTTATTGATGTGTACTTTACTAGTGTTTATAGCAACCCCTTGGTATTTGATAATGGTTTAGTTGCTAAGAGTAGTAACTCAAAACGAGAGTTGCAAAATAAACAGAGACTAGTTAAGGGCAAGGTGATGATGTGTGTTGGAAGTGATTCCAAGGTTGATAAGATCACCATCGCACACTCCCTTTACCTTCGGGATTAGTGTTGAACCTAAAAAATGTTATTTGGTGTTTGCGTTGAGTATGAATATGATTGGATCATGTTTATTGCAATACGGTTATTCATTTAAGTCAAAGAATAATTGTTGTTCTATTTACATGAATAAAACCTTCTATGGTCATACACTCAATATAAATGGTTTATTGAATCTCGATCGTAGTGATACACATATTCATAATATTGAAGAAAAAGATGCAAAGTTAATACTGATAGTGCAACGTATTTGTGGCACTGCCGTTTAGGTCATATTGGTGTAAAGCGCATGAAGAAACTCCATGCTGATGGGCTTTTGGAATCACTTGATGCTTGCGAACCATGCCTCATGGGCAAGATGACTAAGACTCTGTTCTCCGGAACAATGGAGCGAGCAACTGACTTATTGGAAATAATACATACTGTTGTATGCAGACCGATGAGTGTTGAGGCTCGCGGCGGGTATCGTTATTTTCTGACCTTCATAGGTCATTTGAGGAGATATGGGTATATCTACTTGCTGAAACATAAGTCTGAAACATTTGAAAAGTTCAAAGAATTTCAGAGTGAAGTGGAAAATCATCATAACAAGAAAATAAAGTTTCTATGATCTAATCGTGGAGACGAATATTTGAGTTACGAGTTTGGTCTTCAACTAAAACAATGTGGAATTTGCAAAATACATACAGATTTGAATTTGGCAGACTCGTTGACTAAACTTCTCTCACAAGCAAAACATGATCACACCTTAGTACTCTTTGAGTGTTAATCACATGGTGATGTGAAGTAAGATCACTCACTCTAGTAAACCCTTTGAGTGTTGGTTACATGGCGATGTGAACTATGGGTGTTAATCACATGGTGATGTGAACTATTGGTGTTAAATCACATGGCGACGTGAACTAGATTATTGACTCTAGTGCAAGTGGGAGACTGAAGGAAATATGCCCTAGAGGCAATAATAAAGTTATTATTTATTTCCTTATTTCATGATAAATGTTTATTATTCATGCTAGAATTGTATTAACCGGAAACTTAGTACATGTGTGAATACATAGACAAAACAAAGTGTCCCTAGTATGCCTCTACTTGACTAGTTCGTTTATCAAAGATGGTTATGTTTCCTAACCATAGACATGTGTTGTCATTTGATGAACGGGGTCACATCATTAGGAGAATGATGTGATGGATAAGACCCATTCATTATCTTAGCATTATGATCATTACAGTTTCATTGCTACTGCTTTCTTCATGACTTATACATGTTCCTCGGACTATGAGATTATGCAACTCCTGAATACCGGAGGAACACCTTGTTATGCAGTTTGACCAATAAAGATATTCGTAGAATATGTAGGAACCAATATGAGCATCTAGGTTCCGCTATTTGTTATTGACTGTAGATGAGTCTCGGTCATGTCTACATAGTTCTTGAACCCGTAGGGTCCGCACGCTTAACGTTCTGTGACGATTTGTATTATGAGTTATGTGATTTGATGATAGAAGTTTGTTCGGAGTCCCGGATGAGATCGGGGACATGACGAGGAGTCTCGAAATGGTAGAGACGTAAAGATCGATATATTGGAAGGCTATATTCGGACATCGAAAAGGTTCCGAGTGATTCGGGTATTTTTCGGAGTACTGAAGAGTTACGGGAATTCGTATTGGGCCTTAATGGGCATACGAGAAAGGAGAGAAAGGCCTCAAGGGTAGCCACGCCCCTTCCCAATGGACTGCTCCGAATTGGACTAGGGAAAGGGGGCGCCCCCTTCCTTCCTTCTCCTTCTCCCTTCCCTTTTTTCCTATTCCATGTGGGAGGTAGAATCCTACTAGGACTATGGAGTCCTAGTAGGACTCCACACTTTGGGCACGCCCTATGAGGGCCGGCCTCCTCCTCCCTCCATCCTTTATATACGTGGCCAGGGGGCACCCCATCGACACAATAGTTGATCATTGATCCTTTAGCCGTGTGTGGTGCCCCCTCCACCATAATCCACCTCGGTCATATCATCATAGTGTTTAGGCGAAGCCCTGCGACGGTAGCATCATCATCACCGTCATCATGCTGTCATGCTGACGAAGCTCTCCCTCGACACTCAGCTGGATCATGAGTTCGTGCGATGTCACCGAGCTGAACGTATGCAGATTGGGAGGTGTCGTACTCTCGGTACTAGGATCGGTCGATCGTGAAGACGTACGACTACATCAACCGCTTTGTCATAATGCTTCCGCTTACGGTCTACCAGGGTACATGGACAACACTCTTCCCTCTCGTTGCTATGCATCACCATGATCTTGCATGTGGGTAGGAAATTTTTGAAATTACTGCGTTCCCCAACAACACCCTCGCCCGAGCCCGCAAACTGGCGCACCTCTCTCAATCCGTGCCCCTCGGGTACCGCAATACTAAGCGTTGGGTCGTGGCTAGCGGCACCTTTGATTAGGATTCGGAAGAATAAGAGTTTCCTAACGAAATTTTTGTAGTTCCTAGACGCCTCCCGAGCAAATGAGGACTCGCCAGGCCCTGGGAGATGTGCGCCTCACGAGGCAGAAACTACTTTAGACACATCAAGCTAAGTTATCTCTATACGCCAACATAAAAAACTGGTACCACAACACGACGCAGGGACGATAAACATAACATAGCAACTTGGAAATCATGGTTCATTACACGCCCCTGCAGGGCCCATACTTGTTTCTTCTAAAATGTAGGAAGGAAAGAACAAAGCAAAAGTGGCGCGTGCCCCCGCAGCAGCTCGTGAGGATGGACCCATGGCGCTCCCTTGGGTTTAGCCGGACCCTTCCTTGCACTTCACTGGAGCGCGGCGACGAGACGACCCGCTACCACCCTCGAAATGAGCACGGCGGCGTGGCAGCTAGTCATAGCCGCCGCTGCTGGAGTTGTCGCTAGAGGAGGAGCTGTCGTAGCTGGACGAGCCGCGGCCAGCGCCAAGGACGAAGCCACCTTCATCCTCGTCATGACCATCGCCAAGGCCGAGCACCTCGTCACCGTCGTTGTCCTTGGGGCAGCTCCCGACGCGGTGACCATCTTCCCCAAATACCCTCACGTAGAGGGTCGCGTCGTCGTCGTACTTGAAGTGGAGGGCACACCGCCTGCCCAGGCCGCGTGCGCGGGCAAACGTCTGCCAGCCATGGGCCAGGGCTGCGCTGCCCGCGGCGGAGACTCCCACTGCGACCCACGAAGCCGTGCTGCAGCAGCCGTCCACCTACAGCCAGAGATCGCCTAGACCCATGGCTGGCAGTTCACCGGCGAAGAAACACGGGAGCTGAAGCCAGGTGCCAGCCAGGTTCTCCGACCACACGATGAACTCCGGCATCACCTCCGCCAAGTGGAAGCGCGGCCAAGGAGGCCACACAACCATGGCGCGCCTCGCTTCATCGACGGGACTGCCACGACCTGGTCAACTCCCGCCGCACGGGGAGGCGGCGCCGCTACCGCGAGGGTCCACGGCGGGGGTCGTGGCGTGCTTGCGCGGGCGACCACGTCCCCTCTTGGGTGGCGGCAAGACGATCCCCTCCTGGCGGGTGAGGGAGTCCTGGATTAGGGAGTGTTTGGATAGCCGAATTATACCTTCAGCCGGACTCCTGGACTATGAAGATACAAGATTGAAGACTCCGTCCCGTGTCCAGAAGGGATTTTCCTTGGCGTGGAAGGCAAGCTTGGTGATACGGATGTTCAGATCTCCTACCATTGTAACCGACTCTATGTAACCCTAACCCTATTCGGTGTCTATATAAACCGGAGGGTTCTAGTCCGTAGGACAACATACACATCAACAATCATACCATAGGCTAGCTTCTAGGGTTTAGCCTCTCTGATCTCATGGTAGATCAACTCTTGTATTACCCATATCATCAATATTAATCAAGAAGGACGTAGGGTTTTACCTCCATCGAGAGGACCCAAACCTGGGTAAAACTTCGTGTCCCCTGCCTCCTGTTACCATCCGGCCTAGACGCACAGTTCGGGACCCCCTACCCGAGATCCGCCGGTTTTGACACCGACATTGGTGCTTTCATTGAGAGTTCCTCTGTGCCGTCGCCGTCAGGCCCGATGGCTCCTACGATCATCAATGGCGATGCAGTCCAGGTTGAGACCTTCCTCCCCGGACAGATCTTCGTCTTTAGTGGCTTCACACTGCGGGCCGATTCACTTGGCCATCTAGAGCAGATCGAAAGCTACACCCCTGGCCGTCAGGTTAGATTCGGAAGTTTAAACTACACGGCCGACATCCGCGGGGACTTGATCTTCGACGGATTCAATCCGCTACCGAGCGTGCCGCACTGTCACGACGAGCATGATCTAGCTCTGCCGCCGAACAGAGCCTTGGAGGCCGCACCCGCATCGGCTCCGACCCCTAGTTCGGAGCCGACCGCGCCGATCGAGGATGGGCGGTTGGACGCCACCTCAGGGGCTGCGATCCCAATGGCGGTTGAGCCGAACACCAGCCCTGTACTCTGCAAGACTCGTGACTCCATGGAGCCAGATTCTTCTTCAAACTCCGAACCCTCCGCGCCCCTGCCGAGCAAATCCGACTGGGTGCCGATCATGGAGTTCACGGTCGCGGACGTCTTTCAGCACTCGCCTTTCGGCGATATCCTGAAATCACTGAAGTCTCTCTCTTTGTCAGGAGAGCCCTGGCCGGACTACAGTCAGCAAGGTTGGGGTAAGGACGATGAAGAAATTCAAAACCCACCTACCACCCACTTTGTAGCCATTGTCGACAACTTAACCGACATGCTCGACTTCGACTCCGAAGACATCGACGGTATGGACACCAATGAAGGAGATGATGAAGAACCAGCGACCACTAGGCCCTGGAAAGCCACCTCGTCATATGACATATACATGGTGGACACCCCAAAAGAGGGAGAGGGCGATGGAATAGTAGAGGATGACCCCTCCAAGAATCAGCAAAAGCGCCGGCGTCAGCAGCGCCGCTCAAAATCCCGCCAACACAAAAACGGCGATTCCAGCACAGGAGATAATAATACACCGGAAAGTGCCAAAGAACATCCGAGCAAGATTTAGCACAGGAGGATGGTGAAACCAGCCCTCATGAGAGAGCGACCGACAGAGAGGTCGAGGACAATAATTGTATGCCTCCCTCCGAAGATGAGGCAAGCCTCGACGACGATGAATTCGCCGTGCCAGAGGATCCCGTTGAACAAGAGCGTTTTCAACGCAGGCTTATGGCCACGGCAAGAAGCCTCAAGAAAAAACAGCAACAGCTTAAAGCTGATCAAGATCGGCTAGTCGATAGATGGACGGAAGTCCTTGCGGCCGAAGAGCATAAACCCGAATGCCCCTCCAAGTGCTACCCGAAGCACAGGTTGCTACCCCGATTAGAGGAGGAAGCACTCGACGCGGCCGACAGGCCACCTCATGGCCGCGACAGAGAGGCCTCATGGCCCTCCACCCAAGCCGCACCCCGTACTAAGGCACTGGAATATGCTCCAGACTTACGAGACATGTTGGAGGACAAGGCAAGGCAAACAAGATCGATCTACGGATCGCGTAGGCGCCCCACGGCTCGAGACGATAACCGTCACTCCAGCCACAAATTCGGCAGGGCCGAACACAGTAGACAAAGCTCATTGGAGCTACGTCATGATATCGCCCAATACAGAGGCGCCGCACACCCATTGTGCTTCACAGACGAAATAATGGATCATCGAATCCCCGAGGGTTTCAAACCCGTAAACATCGAATCATATGATGGCTCAACAGATCCCGCGGTATGGATCGAGGATTATCTCCTTCATATCCACATGGCCCGCGGTGATGATTTCCACGCCATCAAATACCTCCCACTCAAGCTTAAAGGACCAGCCCGGCAGTGGCTTAACAGCCTGCCAACAGGGTCAATCAACTGTTGGGAGGACCTGGAAGCCGCATTCCTCGACAATTTCCAGGGCACTTATGTGCGACCCCCAGACGCTGACGACCTAAGCCACGTAATTCAGCAGCCAGACGAATCGGTCAGCAATTCTGGACACGGTTCCTAACAAAGAAAAATCAAATACTTGACTGTCCGGACGCAGAGGCCTTAGCAGCCTTCAAGCATAATATCCGTGACGAGTGGCTTGCCCGGCACCTAGGACAAGAGAAGCCGAAATCTATGGCAGCACTCACGGCACTCATGACCCGCTTTTGCGCGGGAGAAGACAGCTGGCTTGCTCATAGCAACAATATGACCAAGAACCCTGGTCGTTCGGACACCAGGGACATTAGTGGCAGGTCGCGTCGCAACCAACAGAAGCGCTGCATCAACGGTGATAATGCTAAGGATACGGCAGTTAATGCTGGATTCAGAGGCTCTAAATCCGGTGAGCGGAAAAAATCATTCAAAAGGAATCCTAGGGGCCCGTCCAGCTTGGACCGAATACTCGACCGCTTGTGCCAGATACATGGCACCCCCGAAAAGCCGGCCAATCACACCAACAGGGACTGTTGGGTGTTCAGGCAGGCAGATTAAGCACCGACAATGAAGACAAGGGGTTGCATAGCGATGACGACAAGGAGCCCTGGCCGCCGAACAACAATGGACAGAAGGGTTTTCCCCCACAAGTGCGGACGGTGAACATGATATACGCCACCCACATCCCCAAGAGGGAGCGGAAGCGCGCGTTAAGGGACGTATACGCGGTAGAGCCAGTCGCCCCAAAGTTCAATCCATGGTCCTCCTGCCCTATCACCTTTGATCGAAGAGACCATCCCACTAGCATCCGTCATGGCGGATTCACCGCATTGGTTCTCGACCCAATTATTGATGGATTTCATCTCACTAGAGTCCTTATGGACGGCGGCAGTAGCCTGAACCTGCTTTACCAGGATACAGTGCGGAAAATGGGCATAGATCCCTCGAGGATTAAGCCCACCAAAACGACCTTTAAAGGCGTAATACCAGGTGTAGAGGCCAGCTGTACAGGCTCAGTCACACTTGAGGTGGTCTTCGGATCTCCGAATAATTTCCTAAGCGAGGAGTTAATCTTCGACATAGTCCCGTTCCGCAGTGGCTACCATGCACTGCTCGGGCGAACCGCATTCGCCAAGTTCAATGCGGTCCTGCACTACGCATACCTTAAGCTCAAGATGCCAGGCCCTTGAGGAGTAATTACGGTCAATGGAAACACCGAACGCTCCCTCCGAACGGCGGAGCACACGGCGGCCCTTGCAGCGGAAGTACGAAGCTGCCTCTCCAGGGAATTCTCCAGTCTGGCCATTAAACGTCCGGACACAGTCAAGCGCGCTCGGAGTAACCTACAACAAGACCGCCTGGCACGTTCCGAGCAGGCGTAGCAATGCGGCCCCAACCCCAACCCCCGCAAAAAGGCGACGCCAGTACTGCGCGTACATAACTACACCCTAGAAATACCATGGGCATAGGGGGAGGGTTACCATCATGGCACGCCCAAAACACGGCTTAAACCGCACCAGGGGCTGCCGACTTTTTTATACTTTTCTCTTACTTCCAGGACTCTACTCTTCGGAAGGCTTGTTCTGCAGTTCAATTGCCGCACAAACGATGCAAGGACCAGGGAAGTAGACAAGCCATGCCGCATTACGGAAATCCCAGGTGGTCTCTATCACGAGCAGTATACCTGTTTCGCATACTATCTCGCAGCTTGCCCCTGAAGCAGACATGTTAAATAGTCCAACTTTTCGTTTATCGCATCACTTGTATCATTCTGCTTTGATCGCACCTACTTTAATGAACAATGCATAGCTTTTGCCTATTTTTTGCATTACCTTATATATATATATATGTGTGTTCCTTAATGACATGTTGCACCCGTACACTTTGGTATGGCCAAAATACGCTAGGGGCTTCAGTACCCCTCAACATGGTGTGAGAAGTCCGAACACTTTAACAAGTGCGGCACCCCGAACCTATAGCATTATATGCATCGGCTCCGAATCATGTCTTGGGTCAATAGTTGGGTTTGCCCGGCTCCTATGTTTTGGTGCCTTACATTCCGCTATATCGGCTAAGGTAGCACTAGGAGAACCACTGCGATTGTGCCCCAGTTGAGCTGGGCCGAGCACCTCAGTGGAGAAAGCTAAAACTGATTGTCATGATGAAGCGAGAGCTGGTCGCTGTTCGAGAGGTTTTTTCGAGTCCCTAAAGACTTATGCCGCTTCGGGCGAGGAGTTAGCTCTGTCCGGCCAAGGCGTGGATAGCGCCCCGAAATCGGTCTTCCGAATACTAGGGGCTTCGTCGAAATTTAAAATTATAGAATTCTATGGCTAAGTGAGAGTCTTCACGCATTATAGTCTGATTGCCTCGTTCGTTGGGCTGAGCGCCTCCCTCGAAGGACCCAAATATGGGAAAAAGAGCGCCCAGGTTTATCCCTGAACACCCCAGCACTAGCGGCATGGGGGCAGAAGCCGATGACTCGCCATCTCTCAGTATTGATAAACAGCCGCACAGAAGGTAATATTTTAAATTCAAGCAGCATTGCTTAGCGCATATGAATAAGTTTTCAGCGCACAGGATAACACGAGCGGGTTCTACTCAAAAAATACATCCTTGGTAGATTCATCCACAACAAGGCGGGCACCCTTCAGAACATCCTTATAATAATTCTCGGGCTTGCGATGCTCTTTCCCCGGCGGTGGCCCGTCCTTCAGAAGCTTCTCTGCATCCAGCTTGCCCCAGTGCACCTTAGCACGAGCAAGGGCCCTACGGGCACCTTCAATGCAGATGGAGCGCTTGATATCTTCAAGCCTCGGACATGCCTCCACCAGCCGCCGCACCAGCCCGAAATAGCTCCCAGGCAGAGCCTCTCCAGGCCACAGCCGAACTAGGAGGCCCTTCATGGCCTGTTCGGCCGCCTTGTGGAGCTCGACTAGTTGCTTCAGCTGGTCGCTCAGGGGCACGGGGTGTCCGGCCTCAGCGTACTGAGACCAGAACACCTTCTCCGTCGAGCTGCCCTCCTCGGCTCGATAGAATGCGGCGGCATCAGATACACTGTGGGGAAGATCTGCGAACGCTCCTGGAGAGCTCCGGATTCGGGTAAGTAACAGGTAACTCACGTTTATGTGTTTGCTTTGCATAAAGAATGCCTTACCCGCCGCAATCTTCTTCACCTCATCCAACTCTTGGAGGGTCTTCTGGGACTCGGCCTTGGCAGACCTGGCATTTTCTATAGCTGCCGCGAGCTCGGACGCTCGCGTCTTCGAGTCAAGCTCCAAACTCTCATGTTTCTTCATGAGAACCTGGAGCTCTTGCCGCACCTTTCCAACCTCAGCCTCATACCTCCCCCGCTCGATGCGCTCCACGGCCGCACTCTTCTCGGCCTCGAGCAGCGCTTGCTTAAGGGTCGCCACCTCAGATGTGGCCCCTGCAATAGCCATGTCAACCCTATCATCTTTTGCAATTGCACCTTTTTTATATACATATTCAAACAGGGTATTTCTTACCTTCCTTCTCCTCGAGCTGCTTCTTGGCACGCCTAAGCTCTTACTCGGACTTCTCGAGACTCTGCTTCAGCACGTCCACTTCTGCAGTCAGTGCGGCGGACGCTAGCAGAGAAGCCTGCATACGCATATTGACTCCTTTTGTTAGACTCCTGCGAATTCTTTGATCCTCTATTCGACTTTTCTTCCCGAACGCCCAACAGAGCATCAGGGGCTACTGTCTATGCGGTAACATTATTTGAACATTCTTTACTTACCTCAAAGCCTGTTAAAAGGCTTGTACAAGCTTCAGTTAGTCCGCTTTTGGTGGACTGAACCTTCTGGATCACCGCACTCATAATAGTGCAGTGCCCCTCGTCGATGGAGGCACCTTAGAGCGCCTCCAACATATTGTCCGGCGCCTTCGGTTGGACGGAGGTCACCGGCACGGTAGGCTTGCTCCTCTTGGAAGGAGATCGCCCGCCGGACTCTGGAACCCTTGAAGATTCCGGAGCTGTGTCCGGCCTTAAGCCGGACTTGGAGCCCTGGGGGGTTTCATCCCCTTTACTCCTGGAGTCCGGGAGGTCGCCTCGCGGCGCCTCCAGGACCACCTCCTCCCGGCTTGGAACCTGTTGGGACAACACTTCGGTGTCGTCCGCAGGGCGGGGGGATGAAGCCGTCGGAAGTGAGTTCACCTTCGACGAGTCCAGTGAGCCGCTCGACGATGCGTCGAGCCGGTCTTTGGGTGGGCTGCATAAACATATTCGACATACGGAAAAGCTGTGCGAAAAACGAACACTATGAATTACCCTGGTATCCGGACACTTACGATTTCGCCAGGGGCTTGGCCCTGGGCTGCCACTCCTCTTCGTCATCGTCGTCGTCGGTGGAGCAGTCCGGAGGAAGGGTTTTCCCCTTCTTGGACCCTCCGGCCTCCTCGGAGAGGGCGGCCTTCCTTTTCTTCTCTCCTCCCGCTGGAGGGGGAGAGGTCTCTTCTTCTTCCTCCTCATCTTCACGATAGGAAGGCGCTTCGGGACCGTCGGATGACAAATCCGACACCTCCTGGCGCCGGGCACTCTTTCGAGTCCCCATGGCCCTTTTCGTGGCCTTCTTCTCCGGCACCACATAGGGCGCCGGAACAAGCAGCTTCGCCAAGCGAGCGTCCGCTAGGCCTTCGGGCAGAGGAGCCAGACAGTTGATCTGTCCGGACGTTGCCACCCAATCCTATCAATGATAAGGGAACCCAGATCCCGCATAGAGTCAAACTATGAAAAACTGATACCCTGTAACAGGACAAAAACGGCTTACCGCATGAGCGTGATGCTGAGTACTGAATCCGTGATCCTCGGCAGCGGATGCGGGAGCCTCGGTGCCCTTGAAAAGCACCCTCCAGGCATCTTCGTACGTCGTGTCAAAGAGCCTGTTTAGAATTTGATGCTACGCCGGGTCGAACTCCCACAGGTTGAAGGCCCATCGTTGACACGGGAGGATCAGGCGGATGAGCATAACCTGGACTACGTTGACAAGCTTGAGCTTCTTGTCCACTAGGGTTTGAATGCATGTTTGTAGTCCGGTCAGCTCTCCTTTTTTACCCCACGACAGTCCGGTCTCCTTCCAGGAGGTGAGCCGCGTAGGGGGTCCGGATCGAAACTCAGGGGCTGCGACCCAATTGGGGTCGCACGGCTCGGTGATGTAAAACCACCCCGATTGCCACCCCTTCAGGGTCTCCACAAAGGAGCCCTCGAGCCACAGGACGTTGGCCATCTTGCCAACCATGGCACCGCCGCACTCCGCCTGGCTGCCGCGCACCACCTTCGGCTTGACGTTGAAGGTCTTTAGCCATAAGCCGAAATGAGGGCGGATGCGGAGGAAAGCCTCGCACACGACGATAAATGCCGAGATGTTGAGGACGAAGTTCGGGGCCAGATCGTGGAAATCTAGGCCATAGTAGAACATGAGCCCCCGGACAAATGTATGCAGAGGGAAGCCCAGTCCACGAAGGAAATGGGGGAGAAATACCACCCTCTCATGGGGCCTAGGAGTGGGGATAAGCTGCCCCTCCTCGGGGAGTCGGTGCGCGATGTCGCTGGCCAGATATCCGGCCTTCCTCAGCTTTTTTATGTGTCCCTCCATGATGGAGGAGACCATCCACTTGCCTCCCGCTCCGAACATGACTGGAGAAGGTCGAGGTGGTAGTGCGGACTTGGGCGCTGGAGCTCGAGTGTGCAAGAATGGGTGGAAAGGAGGATCCTTATCCCCTTATATGGGTGGGCGCGACTACATGCCCCCACCGGCCTGGTAGAACTTGCTTATCTCCAAGCGCCATAATCAAAGGCGCGATTGGGTTACCCACGCCCGTATTGACAAGAATCCCGGAATAAAGGGACAAGATCTCTGCTTTGACAAGACGTGCCAAGGAAACCGCCTCGCATAACGCGCTGACGTGGCATAATGAAACAATTTGGATAAATGCTTGGCCGTGGCGTGTCACACCACGGAATACGTCAGCAGATTAGATTTGTGTTAATATTATTATTCTCTCTATGGCAATATGTGGAAACTTATTTTGCAGAGAAGGACACTATCTTTGTGTTCAAAATCTTCTATAAAGTGCTTGGAGGAGGAACCCGCCTTGCAATGTCGAAGACAATTTGCGCGCCAGACTCGTCGTCATTGAAGCCTAGTTCAGGGGCTACTGAGGGAGTCCTGGATTAGGGGCTGTTCGGATAGCCGAATTATACCTTCAGCCGGACTCCTGGACTATGAAGATACAAGATTGAAGACTCCGTCCCGTGTGCGAAAGGGATTTTCCTTGGCGTGGAAGGCAAGCTTGGCGATACGGATGTTCAAATCTCCTACCATTGTAACCGACTCTATGTAACCCTAACCCTATCCGGTGACTATATAAACCGAAGGGTTCTAGTCCGTAGGACAACATACACATCAACAATCATACCACAGGCTAGCTTCTAGGGTTTAGCCTCTCTGATCTCGTGGTAGATCAACTCTTGTATTACCCATATCATCAATATTAATCAAGCAAGATGTAGGGTTTTATCTCCATCAAGAGGGCCCGAACCTGGGTAAAACTTCCTGTCCCCTGCCTCCTGTTACCATCCGGCCTAGACGCATAGTTCGGGACCCCCTACCCGAGATCCGCCGGTTTTCACACCGACAGCGGGCGTTGCCCTTCTCTGCGACTGACAATCTCCTCGCCGGCCCCTCCTAGCAGGCCTTCCCCTTCTCCGTGGCCAAGAACCTCTTTGCCGGCGCCATGAGTATCGCTGAAGCATGGAAGAAGAAGGAGCGGGAGGAGCGAAGGAAGAGATGGGTCACGGGGGCTCCGCTCCCTGCTACCTCTTGAGCACTGCGTTGGTTTTCCCTTGAAGAGGAAAGGCTGATGCAGCAAAGTAGCGTAAGTATTTCCCTCAATTTTTGAGAACCAAGGTATCAATCCAGTAGGAGACTACACGCAAGTCACCTCGCACCTACACAAACAAATAAGAACCTTGCTACCAACATGATAAAGGGGTTGTCAATCCCTTCACGGCCACTTGCAAAAGTGAGATCTAATAGAGATAATAAGATAAATATTCTTGGTATTTTTATGATATAAATTGGAAGTAAAGATTGCAAAGTAAAATAGATTGGAAACTTATATGATGGAAAATAGACCCGGGGCCATAGGTTTCACTAGTGGCTTCTCTCAAGATAGCATAAGTATTACCATAGATAAACAAATTACTGTCGAGCAATTGATAGAAAAGTGCATAATTATAAGAATATCTAGGCATGATCATGTACATTGGCATCACGCCTGCGACAAGTAGACCGAAACGATTCTGCATCTACTACTATTAATCCTCACATCTACGGCTATCCACCATGCATCTAGAGTATTAAGTTCTGTCGGAGTAATGGGCCATGGGTAGGCTAACCCGAGTCCCAGAACCTTTCAAGACATCGGGGCAGGCTGCGCCCCTCAAGACCCCAGGACAAAGAGCTGCCTTCTGAGAAGTCGGCGGCAAGGCAACCGACTAGCCACTCGCGGCTGAGTCCCAGGAACGACTTCAGGATAAGACGACTCCTGACTAACGACTTCCCGAGAAGCCGGCCTTGGGAAGTCGGCCCGCGACTCCAACAAACCCCATGTCCTCATCAAGAGGGACAGGACAGGGGAGTGGCTACAGTGAAGCCTGCTCCCACCCCTTTCCAGAGGCAGGCATGGCCACAGTACGCCGTACCCGCAGAGATCTCCGTGCGGTGTGGCACTGTTGCCATGCCGGCCCTGACATCAGCACCAGTGGACCGAATCCTGCGCCCACGACGGCTTGTCAGTACGACCCTGGGGCGGCGGGTCCCACCAGCCAGCGGGACCCCAGAAGACGGCAAGTGCGCCACCAGTCGGACCCGTTGGGAGTCGGCCCCCGAGAGTCGGCCAGCCCCTCCCCCGGGGCCCACGCGCCATTAACCATATGTGACGGAGAGTGGCAATAGTGATCTCCCACCAAGCGGCGAGGCTGTTGCCACGACTCCATGACCAAGCCCGCGTCATTAGGAGCACGGCTACAGTAATCAGCAGCCGGCAAGACCCGCCCGTGGTGAAGGCGGCCTGTCGGCTCCATACCGAGCCAGTCAGCGGGGCCCACCGGTCGGCGGGCCCCAGTAGTCGGCGGGGAAGACAGAGGCCGGAGGCACTGACGGCTGAGCCCGCGCCCAGCCGGATTACCATTGTACCCCTGGGGGGCAGGCCTATATAAACCCCCAAAGGGCACCCATGCAAAGGGTTGGAATCAATTAGCACTAGACCAGATCATATAGGAAGGAGAGAGCTAGCCTTGCCTTCTCCTACCTCCAGAAAACAGCTTAAGGAGCAACCGTGTAAACACTTTGCCATAGTGATCATGCGGACACCCCGTAGAGTAGCAGTAGGGGTATTATCTCCCCGGAGAGCCCTGAAGCTGGGTAAGATTCGCCGGCATGCATGTCTTCGCCTCATCCCGTTTCCAGGCACGGGCGACGTTCTACTCGCCCCCACCATGATAAGCCATCCTTTGGCATATGTCGCACCCAACCCCCAACATTTGGCGCCCACTGTGGGGCCTAGTGCACCGTCATCCGAAGACCTGCTCTGGACGGGAACCCTTTTCCTCCCGGGCGAGTGCAGCCAGCCAGGCACACCAGACAGAGTTTGTGCTGACGCGCTGCATGGTGTTGAGATCGCCTGCGCAGCCAGCTGCCTCACCGATCTTGTCGGCGAGGTTCGCCTCTCCGACGAACCTGCATCCAACGCAGGCACGGGCGGCCCCAAGAGCCTCCTCGCGGGCCTCCTTGACCAACTCCACGTCGCCGGCGAGCCTGCCGTGGACTTGGAGTCTGTAGGTTCCACCGACCCGATGCTGGTCGACTCCGACACCACGTCGTTCGACGCGTTCCCCACCAACGTGGTGGTCTACGATGACCTCTCCCTCGCGCAGAGAGTGACGGATGCACCATCACCGAGGTGCTCGTCATCCGTCATGATGAGCCTCCCGGCGGAGGAGCGCATGACCCACTTGGCGCGGCACTACAAGACCTGACTGCGCCCATTCCGGAAGACGCTGACGCGGAGACGTTGGAGGCGCGCCGCCTTCAGCTCGTCAAAGGCGCGAAGAAGCTGGCTAGCATGAGACGCTTGTCAGAAGCCTACCAGCGTCAGATGGATCGCGCTGTGGGTGGCTCGGTAGCCCCAGCTGGGCCCAGCCGCCTCGGCGCGGTCCAGCAGCGCGGCGTAGCCATCGCCAACCTGTTCGGGGCAAGTCGCCATGTGTACGCTACGCCTGCGGAGAACATTCGAGCCGCCCAGGCGGCGGCAGACGAGCTGGATAACTTCGAGGGCAAAGAGCGCCGCCTGATGATGGAGCGATTCTAGCGGCCCCTCGACGCGGCTGCCACGCAGAACGAGGCCGGCTGCTGCACGGAGGCGCCGCAGCGGCAAAACGACGACCTTCGCCGAGATCAAGGCACGACGTCTCGGACGCCGACTGGCGGTGCCCGAGGAAGGAAAGACAAGGATCCGACTGTCAGCCACAGTCGGACTCACATTACCATAGAGCGCGACCAAGACGGCCGCCCGAGAGCAGTAGAACGACGGGACGACTGTCCGCCTCCTCCTCCTCGCAAGGAAAGGCAAGTCTCCCCGCCGCCTATTGATTATCCGACTCTTAGCGACCGCCTTGGCCACCGAGAGGGAGTCGGGGAAAACGACGCCCGCCACCGGATCGATCGACTTCACTGATCCCTGGCGCTGGAAGAAGAAGACGAGTTGGGTCCGCCTTGTTTCGGGCCCCGCATTCGAGACGAGCCCTTTCCCAAAGGGTTCACGCTCCCAAGAGACACGCCCAAGTACACCGGCTCCGTGAAGCCGGAGGACTGGGTGGTCGACTACTCCACAGCTATCAACATAGCGAACGGCAACAAGCGCGTCGCTGTAAAATACGTTCCGCTCATGCTCCAGGGCACGCCCCGGACATGGCTGAACAGCCTGAAGCCCCGCAGCATCAACAGCTGGGTCGACTTCACTGAAGCATTCGTCCGCAACTTCACCAGCACGTACAAGCGTCCTCCCAAGCCTCGTCAGCTTTCCTTGTGCATGCAAGGTCCCAACGAGTCGACTCGCGACTACCTCACGCGTTGGGCCGAGCTTCGGAACTCCTGCGAGGGCGTGCACGAGGTGCAGGCTATCGAGTACTTCACCGCCGGGTGCAGAGAAGGCACCCTCCTCAAGCACAAGCTCCTCTGCGACGAGCCAGAAACCCTCGACGAGCTGCTGATCATAGCAGACAAGTATGCCACGGCCGACTCCTCCATGAAGGCGGAGATTTAAGTTAGCGCAACTGGCAAAGTGGCCCCTCAGGCTCCAAGAACTCCGGAAGTAGATGCCAGTCGGCGGCAACAGTAGAACGACCATAAGCGCAAGGCCCCGCAGCCGGATGGGCAACTTCCACCCAAGCGACAGACTCTGGATGGTCCTTGCAAGTTCCATAGCGACGCAAAGCCGTCGAATCACACCACCCGGAAGTGCCACTGGCTCACCAGGATCGCCAAAGGAGATGGCCTCCTACCTTCCCCGCCTGCTGGGCAGCCGCCTCCGCCTCTGCCCGAGCAGCCGGCTGTCAGGCCAGTCAGCGCAGTACAAGACGAGTACCCCGAAGAGCACGGATCCTACATGATATTTACCAGCATGGCTGATGATCGACGCAGCAGGCGGCTGCAGCGACAAGAGGTGAATGCAGTAGCATCAGAGACGCTAGAGTTCATGCACTGGTCCAAGAAGCCTATCAGCTGGAGAAGAGCTGATCACCTAGAGGTGATGCCGAGTCCGGGCTCTCATGCCTTGGTCTTGGATGCCACCTTTGCCACAGATAGACGAGCTGCTCATTTCTTGCAAGTTCTGATAGACAGAGGCAGCATCATCAACATCCTGTACAAGGACACCATGGAGAAATTAGGAATCAAGCAAAGACAGCTTCAGAGCAGCCGGACTGTGTTCCACGGCATTGTTCCTCGGCTTTCCTGCTCACCAATCGGCAAGATCCTGATGGATGTCCTCTTTGGAGACAAAGATCACTTCCGCCGAGAGTCAGTTTGGTTTGAGGTGGTGGACCTCGAGAGCCCATAGCATGCACTACTTGGCCGACCCACCCTGGCCAAGTTCATGGCGGTCCCCCACTACGCCTACCTCAAAATGAAGATGCCCAGTTCCAGGGGGATTCTGACCGTAGCTGGCGACTACCGGAAGTCGTCTGCCTATGCGGCTGAGAGTAGTCGGCCGGCCGAGTCCCTGGTGATCGCGGCCGAGAAGCGGCTCCTTGACCGAGTTGTGGTGATGGCCGGCAAGCAGCTAGAGGTGTCGCCCAACCCAAAGGAATCGGAAGTTGAGGGTTCGTTCAAGCCGGCCAAGGAGACAAAGAAGATACCCTTGGATCCAGAGCACCCCGAGAGGTACGCTGTTGTAGGCGCAAACCTTGACAGCAAATGGGAAGGCGAGCTCGTCGATTTCCTACGTGAGAATCGGGACATCTTCGCATGGTCCCCCAAAGACATGCCAGGTGTACCGACAGAATTCACCGAGCACAAGTTACATGTCCGATATGATGCAAAGCCGGTCAGGCAGCCCTTGTACCGCCTGTCAGAAGAAAAGAGAAGAGTTGTAGGAGAAGAGATAGCCCGACTCCTAGCAGCCGGCTTCATTATGGAAGTATTCTTTCCAGAGTGGCTAGCCAACCCGGTCCTGGTAGTGAAGAAGAACAAGCAGTGGCGAATGTGTATTGACTACACGAGCCTCAACAAGGCCTGCCCCAACGACCCGTTTGCTCTACCAAGAATTGATCAGGTGATAGACTCCACTGCCGGATGCGAGCTGTTGAGCCTTTTGGATGCACATTCAGGATATCACCAGATCAAGCTGAACCCGGCTGACAGACTGAAGACCGCCTTCATCACGCCGTTTGGAGCCTTCTACTACCTCACCATGACGTTCGGCTTGAGGAATGGTGGCACCACCTTTCAGCGTTGCATGCAGAAGTGCCTCCTCAAGAAACTCAGGAGAAACGCCCACGTCTACATGGACGATGTGGTGGTGAAGACGGAAAAGTGTGGAACACTGCTGGCAAACCTCAAGGAGACCTTTGAGAACCTACGCCGATTCTAGATCAAGCTCAACCCCGAGAAGTGCGTCTTCAGAGTACCAGCCGGCCAACTCCTTGGCTTCCTGATCTCTGAACGCGGCATAGAATGCAACCCTGTAAAGATCAAGGCCATTGAGAGGATGGAGGTACCCAGCCGACTGCTGGACATGCAAACGTTCACCGGCTGCTTTGCGTCCATCAGCCGATTCATCAGTCGGCTGGGCGAGAAAGCTCTCCCCTTATACCATCTCATGAAGAAGACCACTTTTTTCGAGTGGAACCACAAGGTGGATGAAGATTTTCTCCAGTTGAAGAAGATGCTGACTACTCCACCCGTTCTGGCGGCTCCGACTCCTAAGGAACCTATGCTCCTGTAAATCGCCGCCACCAGCCGGGTAGTCAGCACAGTCATTGTAGTGGAATGCAAGGAGGAAGCAAGGCACTACCTGTCCAGAGACCGGTACATTACCTGAGCGAAGTACTGTCGGCCTCCAAGCAGAACTATCCCCACTACCAGAAGATGTTCTCTGGCATGCACTTTGCCGTCAAGAAATTGAAGCCTTACTTTCAAGAGCATCCAATCACTGTGGTCTGCACAGCCCCACTTGCCAAGATCATCGGAAGCCAAGATGCTTCTGGCCGAGTGGCCAAGTGGGCCATAGAGCTGGCTCCCTACACCATCCACTACCAGCCCCGCACCACCATCAAGTCACAAGCACTTGCCGACTTTCTCGTCGACTGGGCTGAGACCCAGTACCTACCTCTAGCGCCCGACTCCACCCATTGGTGGATGCATTTCGACGGCTCCAAGATGCGCACCGGCTTGGGAGCCAGCGTTGTCCTCACTTCTCCTAAAGGCGACAAGCTCAAATACGCACTGCAAATCCATTTTGCCGCCTCCAACAACGTCGCCGAGTACGAGGCGCTCATTCACGGGCTCCGGCTTGCCAAAGAACTCGGCATTCGCCGGATCCTGTGTAATGGTGACTCGGACTTAGTGGTCCACCAGTCGTCTGGCGACTAGGACGCCAAAGATGCAAACATGGCGAGTTACCGTTTCCTCGTGCAACAACTCAGTGGGTATTTCGAGGGATGCGAGTTCCTCCATGTGCCAAGAAACGATAATGACCAAGCAGACGCCTTGGCATGAATCGGCTCTACCCGCCAAGCAATACCATCCGGCATCGCCCTTCAACGCCTCCATCCTCCCGAAGAAGTCGGATCCGACTCCAGAGCCCCAGCAGACGGTACGGGGATTTTGGCAGATGGCTCCAAAGCCGCCACAGTCGAGGCCGGCCCAGGGACTGCAGAGCCCGGCCCGGGGACTGTGGCGGCGGGCTCGAAGACTCCATTACTCGGCCCAAGAGCTGCGCCAGTCGGCCCGGGGACTTCATTAACCCAGCAAGCGGTTGTTGACTCCAACCTGCCGCCTCCCAGCCCAGCCGCCCTCGTCCAAGTCGTAGTTCTGGCAGTCGAAGAAATAGCAGCACCCTCATGGGCCCAGCCCATCCTCAAATTTCTGGTAAGCAAAGAGCTGCCGACTGATGAGACCTTAGCTCGGCAAGTACAACTCCGAGCGGCAACCTACACCATAGTCAACAGTGAGCTGGCCAAGCGCAGCATCACTGGTGTCTACCAGTGCTGCGTAGAGCCAGAGCAAGGCCAAGCAATTCTCAAAGACATCCATCAAGGCGAGTGCGGCCACCATGCGGCTTCAAGAGCACTCGTCGCCAAAGCTTTCCGACACGGTTTCATTTGGCCAACAACCTTAGAAGAGGCCAAGGAATTGGTCCAAAAATGCAAAGGGTGCCAGAAGTTCCGCTCCAAGCCGCATCAGCCGGCTTCTGCACTCAAGACCATCCCCATTGCCTGGCCTTTCGCTGTTTGGGGTCTAGACATGGTGGGACCATTCAAGACGGCACGAGGTGGCTTAACTCACTTACTTGTCGCAGTGGACAAGTTCACCAAGTGGATAGAAGCGAAGCCAATCAAGAAACTGAACGGTCCGACTGCCGTGACTTTCATCTCCGACATCACAATTCGCTACGGCATACCACACAACATCATCACCGACAACGGCACGAATTTTGCCAAAGGCGCCTTGGCACATTTCTGTGCGACACTAGGCATCCGACTGGACCTAGCATCCGTCGCCCATCCACAGTCAAACGGCCAGGTGGAGCTGGCAAACGGCCTCATCCTGTCCGTCATCAAGCCCCGACTGATCGAGCCTCTAGAGCGCTCGGCTGGCTGCTGGCTCGACAAGTTGCCAGCCATCCTCTGGAGTCTGCGCACGACTCCAAACAAGTCAACCGGCTTCACGCCTTTCTTCCTCGTCTACGGTGCTGAAGCCGTCATCCCAACGGACATAGAGTTCGATTCCCTGCGAGTCACCATGTACACCGAGGAAGAAGCAGAAGAAGCACGACAAGACGGCGTCGACCTGCTGGAAGAGGGCCGGCTGTTGGCACTCAGCCGGTCCAGCATCTACCAGCAGAGCCTGCGCAGATATTACAACAGGAAGGTCAGGCCGAGATCTTTCCAAGAGGGCGACCTTGTGCTCCGACTGATCCAGCGAACAGCCTGCCAGCACAAGCTGTCGGTGCCTTGGGAAGGCCCTTTCATCATCAGCAAAGTGCTGGGCAATGACTCCTACTACCTGATTGACGCTCAGAAGCCCCGAGCACGCAAGAGGGACGACTCCGGCAAAGAGACAGAGCGGCCATGGAATGCAAATCTCCTTCGAAGATTTTACAGCTGATGCAGTATGTACCATGTTACCTTTTGTATTAAAGTACCAAGACTTCGGGCCCCCCGAGACGAGCTCGGGGACTGCCCTCTTTTGTCTATATGATAAAAATTATGCCTACGAGTATGTTACTCTTTGTTATGCCGCTTGGCACCGGGCTCGACAGGTCGGCTCGGGGACTTGCCGCCTTTCACTATGAAATGCTTCCTGCAGCCGGACAAGTAGTGTGTGGCGCCTAAGCGATCTCCTGTCAGAAGCCGCAGCTCGCAGAGCGACTGTACGGTGGGCAGGAGTAAGGTAGAATGGGCGTTCACATGAAAAATGGCTAAGGACTCAAAGCATAAAACATAGCTTAAGCCGGCTTCCAGCCTTCCTTTTTTCTTTTCACAAACCGACTATTAAGCAGTTGGCTCACCGCCTTCTATTCAACTTGCACAAAACTCTAAAAACGGCTAAGTACTTGCCTTCCCAAAGTAGCCAAGCATTTTATCTAGCAGCAGTCCACGGAGCGGCTATCCGACTAGCAAGACGGCAACTAAGGGAAGGCGGCAAAGGAAAAAGCCAAAAGAGCAATGAGCAAGAAAAGATAGAATTTGGATAAATATTTACATAACATAGGCCCTTGGCCTAATCTTCGAGCAGAAGTTCAAAATACACCCCGCGGGTGGAATTGTGCGAATTAACAAGTTCTTCCAAGACTACTAAAGCAGACAAAATAAAGATAAGGCGGCAGCTTAGGAAGCGGCAGACAGATTCGGAGGGTCGGAGGAGACGGCAGCGTCGGGTGTTGGGGCGGCCGGCTAGGCAGTCTCGGCTTGATCGCCTCCGGCGGCAGTCAGCTCGGTCGCACGCGGCTCGTTGCTCGAGGCGCGGTCGAGCTGAGGCTGGCCGTCCGCTCCGTCTTCTGGTGCTTCCGTCTCGCCTCCGACCTACGCCTCGCCTTCCTCCTCGACGCTGGAGCTGATCACCTCCGCCGAGTCCTCGCCATAGTCTGGGTTCATCCCAAACCACTCCGGCGGTACCTACTCGCCGTCTTCAGCCCGCTCGGGAACGAAGATGCTGGTGTCGGTGTACTCGGCGATCGCCGCGGCACGCTTGACGAGGGCATCTTCCACGGCTGCCAACTCCGGCTGGGTCTCTGAACGGAGTGTGGCCAGCCGGTCTAAGTCCAGCTCTGGATACCACGCCTTGACGAACTCCAAGGCCCGGCGCGCTCCAGCTCGGGCCGAGGAACCTTTCCAGGCCTCAAGACGACCAGCCGCGACCTCCAGCCAGTCGGCAGTCCGACTGGGGGTGCGCAGAGCCTGCATGTCTGGCCACAGGGTAGCAGTCGCCTGGGCGCCGACACATTGAAGCCGGCGCAGCATCCGGTGAGCCGGGCGAAGGCGAACCTCGATGCTCAGGATATGCTCATCAAGGGTTTGGGGGGCGTCGGCGGAGATCTCTGCACCTTCCGCCCTCCCACCTTCACGGTCAGCCCCGATGGCTTGGATGGCGGCATGCGAGTGCACAGGGAAGAAGTCTGCCAAGACGGAAAGAATGAAGAAGCAAGTCAAAAATCAAGAGTCGGCACGACTTATAATCGGCAGCTTGAAGAAAGAAGGTAAAGAAACTCACCATCAACAATGTCTTCAATCTCATGGAAGCCGGAGGCCAGCATTGCCTCTTTGTCGGTCCAGGAGGAGCGCTCGCTCGCGAACTCGGCCAGGAGGGCGGCTTCCGCCTCTTCCGCCTCCTTCTGCGTCTACGTAAGCAGCTCCCTCTGCTCTGCCAATTGTGTGGCCCGCAGATCACGCTCTGCGGTGAGCTTGCTGCACTCCTCCCCCTTGGTGCGCAACATGGAGTTGGCTTCGCTCAGCTGCTGTTGAAGAGCAGCGTTGGCTTCTGAAGAGAAGGAAGAAAGAAGGCGTTAAGTCATCAATAAACAAGGTCGCCGGGGAGATCCGGCCCGACTGCTCAGCAGTCGGCCCGAATCTCGGGGACTACAGCCCGCGGGTGCGCCAGCGTGCCCCTGCAAAGAAGAAAAAGGACTCACTCCGGCTCTCCGACATGTCGGCGGTCCGCTTGCCCGGCTCTTCAATGTTGCGGTTGAAGGCAGTGACACGGAGGTTGTGGTAGTCCTGCGACAAGTATTTCAGACAAAAGTTAGTACCCGGAACTCACCAATTGGAAGTTTCGGGCCGCCTGCTCAGCAGCCGGCCCGAAACTCGGGGACTACACCCAGTGGGTGCGCTGGCACGCCCCAATAGAGAGGAACAAGAAAACAAGGACCAACGAGGAAGCATACCCAGACGGCTGCCCACGATGCCAGGTATGCCTTGGTGCAGTTCTAGATGGCGTCTCCCTCAGCTCGCAGCTTCGCCTGGACGTCCAGAACCGCCTGGTTCAGCGGCCCCGTGCCGCCTCCTTACACCCACCCAATGGGCGCAGCGCTCGTCGCTTCGGCATTTGGGATCGTCGAGCTGGCGGTGCCGGCCTCCAGGGGGCGTGGCGCCGAAGTCGCCTTCTCAAGACGGCGGCGCGTTGGCGAGCCAACTTGAAGGAGTAGGCTTGCCACGACCTCATCTTCAGTCGGCGGCACCGGCAGGTCCGCTGGCTGTTTGCCTTGCGCGCTCCCAAACGGCGGCGGAGGTGGCGGCAGAACGATCACGTCCGGCATGGAGGAGTGGCCGCCTTCCCTCTCCATGATGGGGTTCTCGCCGCCGGCTTCCCCAGACTGCCCCGTGAACTCCGGAGGCGGTGGCGCAGAGTTCAGCGGGGTGACGAACACCGCCGATTGGCGGTGCGCGGCCTCCTCAGCTTGCCGCGTTGTCGCGATGGCGGCTTCGGCCTCCGCCAGCTTCTTCTTGGCGGAGGCCTCCGTCTTCTCGGCCTCCACCTTCTCCAGGCGGGCGGCCTCTTCCTCATTGCGCTTCTCCTGTGCGTTCCGCTCCGTCGCCTCCCGGAGGTCGGCGGCAGGGTCAATTCGCCGAGTGGTGGCGGACGTCTCCGCTGACCCCATGACGAGGCGGCGATAACCCTCTCAAGAGTGAGGGAAGCCCTGAAGCGAGGGAAGTAAGTAAAAGACTCAGACAAAGCCACAAAGAAAGAATAACGCGTTAAGACGGAATACTCACGCGGAGACCAGTGGCGGCTTCTTTACTTCCTTGCGGAAGCGGATGGCCTTCGCGGCCGCTTTGTCCCGCTTGGTCGCCGCAGCCGAACTCTTGGGCTACTTCGGCCGACTGCCGAACAAGGTCGGCACAGCCCTGCGCTTCTTCCCGCCGCCTGGAGCACCCGGCGCGGCAGAAGAGCCCGCGCCGGGATGGCTGGCTCCTGGCCGGTGGTGGGGGCGACCTCCTCCTCATCATCAGGCCAGTCCCCGAGCAGCGGGCCGCCTCCTCCCTCGGTATCGTCTTCCAAAGCCGCCGCCCCCAGATCGGGGTCGTCGACGTCGCTCTCCGCCCGGTCGGCAAGGAACTCGTGGGCCGGCCCCATGGTGCCAGCTGGTGGATGGAGGAGGGGATTCTGACCAAAGCCGACTGGTCAGGTCGCACAAAACAAACTCGGCAAGAAAGAAGACAATTCAAAGAAAGAAAGAAAAGGCAACTCACTGTGGGTGGGGGGTTGGCGCGGGAGTACGGCTCCTTGCTGAACCACCAGTCCTCCAGGAGCTTGCTGTCCGAGAGGTAGTTCACCATGTAGGCCACCTCCTCGTGAGGCATGTCCTTGGTGCACATCCAACTCGGGTCACGGTGCCCTCTCATTTGGCATATCATGTGGGGGCGACCTTGCAGCGGGATAACTCGGTGCACCACGAAGGCGGCCAGCAGGTCCGGACCAGTCAAGCCCTCCGACTGCGTCAGCACTCGAAGTCGCATGACGGCGCCGGCTCCCGCAGGCGTCAGCGGCTTGGCCCGGTACGACCAGTTGGGCAGTCTCCCAGCCGGCGGGCCGGCTTCGAAAGCCGGCAGGTTGACCCAATCGCCCTTCGCGAAGACGCTCTTCACGTAGAAGTACGATCCCTGCCACATCTTCACCAACTTTATTAGCTTGATGGTGGGGAAGGGGTTGTCGGCCCCCGACCTCCGCACAGTGATGAACGCGCCGCACTGAGCCGGCATGCCTGCAGCCTGGGTGCCGAGCTTGGAGTAGAAGAACTCCCCCCAAAGCTCGAGGGTGGGGAGGACTCCGAGGAAGCCTTCACACAGGGCCACGAAGGCGGACAGCAGCACCACCGTGTTGGGCGTGAGGTGGTGCGGCTGGAGGCCGTAGAACTCCAGAAAGGAGCGGAAGAAGCTGCTCGCTGGCAGCCCCAATCCGCGTAGGCAGTGCGAGTGGAAAATAACCTGATCGCCCTCCTCCGGCGCTGGAGAGATCTCCCCCCTCGGCGCAAGGCATACCCGCACGTGATCTTCATCGGGGAGCCGACGAGTCTTGCGCATGAACTCTATGTGGTCGTCATGGACTTCTGAGCCATCCCAGGTGCCGGAATGCACCGAGGGAGGCACGACGGCAGAAGAAGAACTCATCGTGAGCGGATCGCCGCGGCGTTCGGCAAAGCTTGGGCGCGCGGCGGTGCGAGGAAGAAGAAGAAGAAGAAGAAGAAGAAGAAGAAGAAGAAGAAGAAGAAGAAGAAGAAGATCAAGGAGTAGCGTGGAGGAGGGGCGCGCGTGCTCTGCCGCCCCCCCCCCTCCTCCCCCTACTTATAGCCTGATGGGCTGCGAAGCCGAGGGGGCGGTCGTGGGATTTACTGCGCCCACGACCCCCTGACCCCCACGTTTCCACGACAAAAGTTACTGCGCGCAGTAACTTCACGGGAATCCCAACCGTCCGCTCGGGCCACAGCGGATCCGCTCGAGCGCCGAGGCGCGGTAATGGCAGGCCCCGCCTACGGGCCTGTCCCGTCACGCGCGTAGGCTGGCAGACTAGCCCGATCGCGTGTTGCCACGTGACAGGCCCGGAACGGGCGGTGGCCTGGAAGCTTAGCCAGCACGCTACTTGGATCCCGTCGCGATGTTCGAAATATTGTGCAAGTCAGAGTTGGGCGAGTCCGATTCCTTCTAGTCGGCCCGGTAGAAGTCAAGCAAGATACATGTCTCGGGCACCCGGAAAGAGAAACTGCTGAGGCTCCACGCCCGATCGTCCGCGGCGCCTCATCAGCTTCGGGGACTACTGTCGGAGTAATGGGCCACGGGTAGGCTAACCCGAGTCCCAGAACCTTTCAAGACATCGGGGCAGGCTGCGCCCCTCAAGACCCCAGGACAAAGAGCCGCCTTCGGAGAAGTCAGCGGCAAGGCAACCGACTAGCCACTCGCGGCCGAGTCCCAGGAACGACTTCAGGATAAGCCAACTCCTGACTGACGACTTCCCGAGAAGCCCGCCTAGGGAAGTCGGCCCGCAACTCCAACAAACCCCATGTCCTCATCAAGAGGGACAGGACAGGGGAGTGGCTACAGTGAAGCCTGCTCCCACCCCTTTCCAGAGGTAGGCATGGCCATAGTACGCCGTACCTGCAGAGATCTCTGTGCGGCGTGGCACTGTTGCCATGCCGGCCCTGACATCAGCACCAGTGGACCGAATCCTGCGCCCACGATGGCTTGTCCGTACGACCCTGGGGCGGCGGGTCCCACCAGCCAGCAGGACCCTAGAAGACGGCAAGTGCGCCACCAGTCGGACCCGTTGGGAGTCGGCCCTCGAGAGTCGGCCAGCCCCTCCCCCGGGGCCCATGTGCCATTAACCAGATGTGACGGAGAATGGCAATAGTGATCGCCCACCAACCGGCGGGTTTGTTGCCACGACTCCATGACCAAGCCCGCGTCATTAGAAGCACGACTACAGTAATCAGCAGCCGGCAAGACCCGCCCGCGGTGGATGCGGCCTGTCGGCTCCGTACCGAGCCAGTCGACGGGGCCCACCAGTCGGCGGGCCCCAGCAATCGGCGGGGAAGACTGAAGCCGGAGGCACTAACGGCTGGGCCCGCCCCCAGCCGGACTACCATTGTACCCCTGGGGGTAGGCCTATATAAACCCCCCCAGGGCACGCATGCAAAGGGTTGGAATCCATTAGCGCTAGACCAGATCATATAGGAAGGAGAGAGCTAGCCTTGCCTTCTCCTACCTCCAGAAAACAGCTCAAGGAGCAACCGTGTAAACACTTTGCCATAGTGATCATGCGGAGACCCCGTAGAGCAGCAGTAGGGGTATTATCTCCCCGGAGAGCCCTGAAGCTGGGTAAGATTCACCGGCGTGCATATCTTCGCCTCATCCCGTTTCCAAGCACCGGCGACGTTCTACTCGCCCCCACCATGATAAGCCATCCTTTGGCATATGTCGCACCCAACCCCCCACATGTTCATAAGAACAGAGGAACGCATTAGGAAAGATGACATGATGTAGAGGGATAAACATAAGCAATATGATATAAACCCCATCTTTTTATCCGCGATGGCAACAATACAATACGTGCCTTGCTGCCCCTGCTGTCACTGAGAAAGGATACCGGAAGATTGAACCCAAAGCTAAGCACTTCTCCCATTGCAAGAAAGATCAATCTAGTAGGCCAAACCAAACTGATAATTCAAAGAGCCTTGCAGAGATAACAAATCATACATAAAATATTTCAGAGAAGAATCAGATATTTTTCATAGATAATCTTGATCATAAACCCACAATTCATCGGATCTCGACAAACACACCGCAAAAAGAATTACATCGAATAGATCTCCAAGAAGATCGAGGAGAACTCTGTATTGAGATCCAAAGAGAGAGAAGATGCCATCTAGCTAATAACTATGGACCTGAAGGTCTATGGTAAACTACTCACACATCATCAGAGAGGCTATGGTGCTGATGTAGAAGCCCTCCATGATCGATTCCCCCTCTAGCGGAGCTCCGAAAAAGGCCCCAAGATGGGATCTCTTCGGTACAGAAGGTAGCGGTGGTGGAAATAGGGTTTCGTGGTGCTCTCGGATGTTTTCAGGGTATATGGGTATATATAGGAGGAAGAAGTATGTCGGTGGAGCTGCGAGGGGCCCACGAGGGTGGGGGGCATGCCTGCCCACCTGGGTACGCCCCCTGCCTCATGGCCTCCTCGCTTCTTTCTTGACAGCCACTCCAAGTCTCCTGGATCACGTTTGTTCCAAAAATAACTCTCCCGAAGGTTTCATTCCGTTTGATATTCCTTTTCTGCGGAACACTCAAATAGGCAAAAAACAACAATTTGCACTAGGCCTTTGGTTAGTAGGTTAGTCCCAAAAATAATATAAAAAGGTATATTAAAGCCCATTAAACATCCAAAATCGATAATATATTAGAATGGAACAATTAAAAATTATAGATACGTTGGAGACGTATCAAGCATCCCCAAGCTTAATTCTTGCTCGTCCTCGAGTAGGTAAATGATAAAAACAGAATTTTTGATGTGGAATGCTACCTAGCATAATTCTCAACGTAATTTTCTTTATTGTGGCATGAATGTTAAGGTTTGAAAGATTCAAGACAAAAGTTTAATATTGACATAAAATAATAATACTTCAAGCATACTAACAAAGCAATCATGTCTTCTCAAAATAACATGGCCAAAGAGAGTTATCCCTACAAAATCATATAGTCTGGCTATGATCCATCTGCACCACACAAAATATTTGAATCATGCAAAACCCCGATGAAAAGCCAAGCAATTGTTTCATACTTTTGATGTTCTCAAACTTTTTCAATCTTCACGCAATACATGAGCGTGAGCCATGGACATAGCACTATATGTGGAATAGAATGGTGGTTGTGGAGAAGACAAAAAGGAGAAGATAGTCTCACATCAACTAGGCGTACCAACGGGATATGGAGATGCCCATCAATAGATATCAATGTGAGTGAGTAGGGATTGCCATGTAACGGATGCACTAGAGCTATTAGTGTATGAAAGCTCAACAAAAGAAACTAAGTGGGTGCGCATCAAACTCGCTTGCTCACGAAGACCTAGGGCATTTTGAGGAAGCCCATCATTGGAATATACAAGCCAAGTTCTATATTGTAAAATTCCAACTAGTATATGAAAGTGACCACATAAGAGACTCTCTATCATGAAGATCATGGTGCTACTTTGAAGCACAAGTGTGGTAAAAGGATAGTAACATTGTCCCTTCTCTCTTTTTCTCTCAATTTTTTTATTTGGGCCTTTTCTCTTCTTTTATGGCCTCTTTTTTTGTCCGAAGTCTCATCCCGACTTGTGGGGGAATCATAGCCTCCATCATCCTTTCCTCACATGGGACAATGCTCTAATAATGATGGTCATCACACTTTTATTTACTTACAACTCGATACTTAGAACAAAATATGACTCTATGTGAATGCCTCCAGCGATGTACCGGGATGTGCAATGACTCATGAGTGACATATATGAAAGAATTATGAATGTGGCTTTGCCACAAATACGATGTCAACTACATGATCATGCAAAGCAATATGACAATGATGGAGCGTGTCATAAGAAACAGAACGGTGGTAAGTTGGATGGAAATATATATCGGAATGGCTATGAAAATGCCATAATAGGTAGGTGTCGCTGTCAAAACTGGCGGATCTCGGGTAGGGGGTCCCGAACTGTGCGTCTAAGGTGGATGGTAACAGGAGGCAGGGGACGCGATGTTTTACCCAGGTTCGGGCCCTCTTGATGAAGGTAATACCCTATGTCATGCTTGATTGTTCTTGATAATATGAGTAGTACAAGAGTTGATCTACCACGAGATCAGAGAGGCTAAACCCTAGAAGCTAGCCAATGGTATTATTGTATGTTATGTCGAACGGACTAAAACCCTCCAGTTTATATAGACACCGGAGGGGGCTAGGGTTACACAAGGTCGGTCACAAAGTAGGAGATATACATATCCGTATTGCCTAGCTTGCCTTCTACACCAAGTAAAGTCACATCCGGACACGAGGCGAAGTCTTCAATCTCGTATCTTCATAGTCCAACAGTCCGGCCAAAGGATATAGTCCGGCTGTCCAGAGACCCCCTAATCTAGGACTCCCTCAGTAGCCCCCGAACCAGGCTTCAATGATGTCAAGTCCGACACGCAATATTGTCTTCGGCATTGCAAGGCGGGTTCTTCTCCAAATTTTGAATGTTTGTTAAGTAGTGTCCGGCCCCATAAATGTTGGACCTCTTGGCTTCCGTGCCTAATAAGGGCTATCTTCCACGCGTTGAATGAATACGAGGAGCTAGGGCATTTTTACATTCGCCCCCTAGCTAGATAAATAAATTGTCTATTAAAGGGATGGGGATTCTTAGATCCAATCCATATCATCCTCCCACAGGGAGAATCCATCGGAGCGCGCTTCAGAAAAATCCACTCCAACATGGCCGACCACCGCAGCTCCTCCTCTCGCCCCGGTAGCCCTAAGCCCGGTGATTGGGAGAGGTGTTCTGTCTCACACAGTCGATTTTTTGAACTGCAGACTCAGGGATTTCTCCCTCCAGCGTATATGGTTCCCGTCCGAGCCGGGCTCACCACCTACAATGGCGGGGAGCAAGCGGAGAGCTTCCCCAGTCCCTCTACGGGGGAGCGGGTATGCCTTGTTCCTTACTTATTAAGGGGACTCAGATTTCCAATTCATCCATTCCTCCATGGGCTCCTGGAGTTTTACGGCCTCCAACTGCATAATTTCACCCCTGCTTCCATATTACACATCGCCGTCTATGTTGCCCTCTGCGAGTTATTCCTGGGCTATGAGGCTCATTTCGAGCTGTGGAAAAGGTTATTTTGCCTCGTCCCCCGCACACAGAAGGGGTCACTTTATCAAGTGGGCGGAGCCGAAATATGGTGCATCACCGAAACCAGATACCTGTCCGGTACTCCGAAGAAGACGTTCGAGGACTGGCCTTCGGAATGGTTTTATATGGAGGACGTCCCCCTTCCGACCCTGTTCGGCGGGGTCTTCTTGAGTTCGACAATGCTCCTCTGAAGAAATGCCGAAGCTGGCACCCACGGAGCCCCCAGGAGGAAGACAACGGAGAAGTCCTCTACCTGATGAACCGGATTAAAGCGCTAGCTCAATCAGGATTGACAGTAATCGAGGTTATGTCAATATGCATAATGCGGGGAGTGCAACCACTTCAATATCGAGGGCACCCCTGTGGTGTTTTAACGGTAAAGATGATGCCATCCATTGCGGGCGTAGGGGACCAGACACCGCTGCTGCTTTAGCAAAAATTATGTCTGAGTTGTTCAAGGGAGAGGAAGAGGAGTTCATCCACATCAAGCCATGGGTTGGATTCTCCATGTACAACCCTCCAAGCTGGGTGAGTTATATCTCCTTACTCCCATTCTTCCCGCATTCTTTGTCATAGGTACTCACCTTGCCATTTTACGGCAGGAACTGCGAAAAGCCGTAAGGGAGGTCAACAGCCCATCTCCACAACCAGAGGACCCTGACCGGGCCCTCGGTCCCGGACTCGAAGAAGATCCGGACATATTCGTGGAGCTGATAGACAGGTAGTTCTATCAATTGAGCTGTGATGACGCCATGGTGGCCATTACGGCCAACTATCCCAGACTGCTCCCTGCGTCGCACATAAGAAAAACCAAAATCCCAACTCCAAAAACTAGGATCCCCTTTTAGAAACTTCACCTACAACATACATATGGTGTTTTACAGGGAAGGCATTCGGGACGCCGTGCCGAACCCGCGGCAACTCGCCAACAAGAGCAACCGAGGCCGGGTAGGCCAAAAAGGAAGGCGGTCAGGACGGAGACGCCGGCGCAGAGGTATGACAAAAACCCCGCTCCGTGGTTGTCGTCTTTCTCAAAATGTAATGACGTCCATATTTCTTTAATGGAAAAACGCTCACAGGAATATGTCGGGAGAGGCTGCCGATCATGCTTCCACCAGTCGGGCTCCGGGACCGGACATAGAGGCAGAAGCCGACATGGGGCGGACGCCGGATACTCCTCCTACAGAGGATGTGGATAGAATATCCACTACAAATTCAGAAGTGGAGAGTGCCATGAATCATAGGCATCGCCGGGCCGTACTCTGTGATGCTTGCTTCTCACCAGAGGCATTTGATGCCTTCAATTCTGGAGACGCGTACCTCTGTGCTTCTCAAAATGGTCTAGCCAGAGCCGCGGACCAGTATGCAAGGGATGTATGGGTAAGCAAATCTGACGATTATGTATCAGTAGCCCCTGAGAGTTGAAACAGTTGGCACAACTGATTTGAGGATCATATATTGTGCAGGTTCTTACAGAGAAGAATACTCGACTGTCATAGGAGCTGGAGGAATGCAAGACCCGACTTCGGGCCGCCGTTGCCGCATTGAAGGAACCTGAAAAGTCCCTAGCTGGTAACATTTATTTCAAAGAATGATAGGTACCATATAGCATGCGGCATGGCTGCGGATCTAACAATAGATATTACAGATGACTCTGGAGAGAATCCGGAGGACCAGCATGTCGTACGACAGCTACAGGCTGTGCTGACTGAGGTCAGGCGGGAGAAAACAATCTCCAAGATGCCAATACCAAGCTGAGCGTGGAACTGAAAGATGTTCGAGCCCAGCTTGCGGACTCCGAGAAGGAGAATAAGCGGCTTCGACGCGGCATTTTCAGTAAGTGCTTGAACGAACCCTTAAAAGGGTGCGACGGAGAAGCCGGCTAACAGAGTTATGTCTGCAGGTATGCTAACGGGTCGTCCCACGGAGGAGATGCCCAGGTCTGCGGGTGATCTTCTACCTGAGCTCTCACAACTGCACGAACAAGTTCGGCAGGTGATGCAAGGTATTGCCCAGGCCTTGTGGCCATCCGTCTCCCTGCCAGAAGGCATTTGAGAGCTTGCGGAGAAGCTCAAGGGAGCACGGCGGCGCTTCCAATTATGGAAGATATCGGCCTGCCGTCAAGGTGCCAGGGAAGCCTGGGCCATGGTGAAGACGCGGTATACCAAGGCTGACCCAAACCACATGGCCGAGGTCGGACCTGTGGGGCCCAATGGGAAAGAGATCCCCGTTAGCTTAGTGTATGGGCAAGTAGAATTAGCCTCAAAGTATTCCCAACAGGATTGTAGGCTAGACAGCCTGTTGGATGGTATAGAAGAGGAATTTAGTCAGTCTACTTGACTATGTAATTAAAGTGACATTTATAATGCCTTCTAGCCAGATTATAAATCATTTGTCATGGCGGACCTTTTCGCTTCAACCTCGGGACCCGATAGTCCGGAGTGTATCCGAATACCCGCTCAGTTATATAAGAACCGGGGTATGCGTGGAAACCAAGCGTAGGGGTCATTAGTGGTTGAACAGACAAGTACCCAACTAGTTATGTTATATTAAATGGGTAGTAAGAAACATCTTCCAGGGAGAATAGTTCCGTTAGGGGTTCCTTCCCTGGGTACGCATGCCCTAAAGTGCATGTCTAGACTGCGAGAGAAGACGCAGGCAAAAACATCTGGGGGCACATATGGAAAATAAATAAAAATCATCTTTTGTTCACCGACCGAATATTCCCTTAAGAATGCTAGCTTTCGACTTCACCCATTCTGAGGTACACATCCGGCTGACCCGGCAGTAACAATCGCAGAGGTGCTCCCCTTATGCCCTAGCCGAATTAATGGGAACATAGGGCATAAATACAAGAGCCAGACAACCCAGCTTGGCTAAAACATTAAGTCATATCGATGCATATAATGGCGAACAAAAGGTACATGCGGAAGAATAACACATCTGCAGGGCATGAAGCCCAGATAAATAATTAAGCTTCTGTGTAAGAAGCCCCCAGGTATAATGAGCGCGGTTAGCACGTCAATAGTGTGCAAGCGAGGCACAATTGGCCCTTGAAGGCCTTGAGAAAGAATAAAAGAAAGAAAGAGAAAAAAGACAGATAATGTATATGCAAAAAATGGACAGAGGAAGGAGATGAACATAGAGGGGCGCTAGGCATAGAATCTTTGGAGCCTGGCTGCGTTCCATGGGTTCGGCTCAAGTCGATTATTCGATGCATCCCGTAGACGGTACGCTCCACTGGTCAGAACTTGGTCAATAATGAAGGGACATTCGCATTTGGGCTTGAGCTTGGTCTTTTTCTTCTCCGGCAGGCGTAGAACTAACTCGCCAACGTTATAAGTTTTGGCCCGTACTTCTCTGCTTTGGTATCTGCGAGCCTATTGCTGATAGAATGCGGAATGGGATTTTGCCACGTCGCGCTCCTCCTCCAAGGTGTCCAAATTGTCCTGTCGATCGAGCTCGGCTTCTCTTTCTTCGTACATGCGCTGAGTCATGAATTATGTCGCAGGGCAGAACCGCCTCTGCGCCATACACCATAAAGAAGGGTGTGTATCCGGTAGTACGATTCGGCATGGTCCGCAGCCCCCAGAGTACGGAGTCGAGCTCCTCTACCCAGTGCGTGTTAGACTCCTTTAAGGACCGCACTAATCTGGGTTTGATGGCGCTCATGATAAGACCATTTGCTCGCTCAACTTGGCCGTTGGTTTGTGGGTGATAGACAGAAGCATAATCGAGCTTGATGCCCATGTTGCTACACCAGAGTTTTACCTCGTCGGCCGTGAAGTTCGTGCCGTTGTCAGTGATGATGCTGTGGGGGACGCCATAACGGTGTACAACCCCGGATATGAAGTCTATCACCGGTCCGGATTCGGCCGTTTTAACAGGTTTGGCTTCTATCCATTTGGTGAATTTATCCACCATGACCAGTAAGTATTTTTTCTTATGGGTTCCCCTTTTAAGGGGTCCAACCATGTCAAGCCCCTAGACCGCGAAGGGCTAGGTAATGGGGATTGTTTGGAGGGCGGTGGGTGGCATGTGGCTTTGGTTTGCAAAAAGCTGGCAACCGACGTAGCGTTGGACCAAGTCCTGTCCGTCTGCCCGGGCCGTCGGCCAATAAAAACATGTACGGAAGGCCTTGCTTACAAGGGCCCGGGCTGCGGCGTGGTGGCCGCCGAGTCCGGCGTGAATTTCTGCCAAAAGCTTCCGCCCTTCCTCTTCGGAGATGCACCTTTGAAGGACTCCGGTAGTGTTTTTTTATATAGCTCTCCCTCGTGGACCCTGTAGGCTTTAGATCGCCGCACTATGCAGTGTGCCTCATTTTGGTCCTCGGGAAGTTCCTCCCTAGTTAGGTAGGCCAGGAATGGTTTTGTCCACGGGGCGATGATGGCCATTATTACGTGGGCTGGAGGTGTTATTTCGGTGGCAGAGCCTCCGATTATGTCAGAGTGTTTGGTATCGGGCATTTTGGCCGGGTCCGGACTATTGTTACCGGTGTCCCCTTCCCATACCACGGATGGCTTAAACAACCTCTCCAAAAAGATGTTGGGGGGACCGCATCGCGTTTTGCGCCGATGCGAGCGAGGATATCCGCCGCCTGATTGTTTTCCCGAGCCACATGGTGAAATTCGAGCCCCTCGAACCGAGCTGACATCTTTAGGACGACGTTTCGCTAGGCCGCCATCTTCGGATCCTTGGCATCGAAGTCTCCATTTATTTGGGATATTAAGAGGTTCGAATCCCCACGCACCTCCAGGCGTTGAATGCTCATGGAAACTGCCATCCGAAGACCATGCAACAGGGCTTCGTATTCGGCTGCGTTGTTGGAGTCTGTATACAGTATCTGTAGTACGTATTGAACTGTATCTCCGGTTGGGGACGTCAGGACGACGCCAGCCCCCAGACTAGCCAGTATTTTGGAGCCGTCGAAGTGCATGATCCAATTGGAGTATGCGCCGTACTCTTTAGGGAGTTCGGCTTCCGTCCATTCGGCTACAAAGTCGGCCAATACTTGCAATTTAATGGCTCGCCGGGGTTTGTATGTTATGTCGAACGGGAGGAGCTCAATGCCCATTTGGCAATCCGGCCCGTGGCGTCGCGGTTGTTTATAATATCATTAAGTGGCACTTCCGAGGCTACTGTAATCGAACAGTCTTGAAAGTAGTGTCGCAGCTTCCGGGATGCCATGAATACCGCATAGGATATCTTTTGATAATGTGGGTACCGTGATTTGCATGGAGTGAGGACAGTGGATACATAATATACTAGCTTTTGAACGGGGAATTTATGTCCGTCTGTTTCTCGTTCGACGACGAGCACTGCGCTTACAACCTGATGAGTTGTCGCAATGTACAACAACATTGGTTCGTCGATATTTGGCGCGGCCAGGATTGGGTTGGTTGCCAGTATGGCTTTTATTTCTTCCAATCCGGCTGTGGCAGCGTCCGTCCACTCGAAGTGTTCGGTGCGCCGAAGGAGGCGATAAAGGGGTAATACCTTTTCTCCTAAGCGAGAGATAAAGCGGCTTAGAGCCGCCACACATCCGGTTAATTTCTGGATTTGTTTGAGGTCCGTTGGGATAGCCAACTATGACATATCTCGGATTTTGGCCGGATTTGCTTCAATTCCTCTACTGGATACAATGAAACCCAGGAGCTTTCTAGCTGGTACACCGAAAACGCATTTTTCTGGATTGAGCTTGATGTCGTATGTTCGGAGGTTGTCGAATCTGAGCCTCAAGTCGTCTATTAGAGAGTCGACGTGTTTGGTTTTGACGACCACATCATCTACGTATGCCTCTACTGTTTTGCCGATCTGTTTCTCCAGACATGTCTGAATCATGCACTGATATGTTGCGCCGGCGTTTTTGAGCCCAAAAGGCATTGTGTTGAAATAGAAGGGGCCGTATGGTGTGATAAATGCCGTTGCGGCTTGGTCGGACTCCGCCATCTTGATTTGATGGCCGGAGTATGCGTCGAGGAAACATAATGAATCGTGTCCTGCGGTAGCATCGATAATTTGATCGATGCGGGGGAGGGGGAAGGGATCCTTTGGGCAAGCCTTGTTGAGGTCCTTGAAATCGACACATAGGCGCCAGGATTTGTCCTTCTTTGGTACCATCACCAGGTTTGCTAGCCAGTCCGGGTGTGATATTTCTCTAATGAATCCGGCCTCCAATAACTTGGCTAGTTCCTCTCCCATAGCTTTCTCTTAGGTTCAGAGAAACGCCGAAGAGTCTGCTTGACCGGCTTGGATCCCTTTAGAATATTAAGGTTGTGCTCGGCCAGCCTGCGTGGGATTCCTGGCATGTCTGAGGGGTGCCAGGCGAATATGTCCCAATTCTCGCGCAGGAACTCTCGTAGTGCAGCGTCCACGGCGGGGTTTAACTGTGCCCCGATGGAGGCTGTTTTTGTAGGGTCCGTTGGGTGGACTTGGAATTTGACTATTTCATCCGCTGGTTTAAAAGAGGTGGACTTGGATCTCTTGTCAAGTATCACGTCGTCCCTATCCACTATGGAGCGTAGCGCAGTTAATTCCTTGGCCTAAAGGGCTTCGGATAATGCCTCGAGGGCCAATGCGGCTGTTTTGTTTTCGGCGCGGAGTGCTGTGTCCAGATCACTAGCGAGAGTGATGATTCCGTTGGGCCCGGGCATTTTGAGCTTCATGTACCCGTAATGGGGTATGGCTTGGAAGATCATGAACGCCTCTCGCCCTAAAAGGGCGTGGTATCCGCTACTGAACGGGGCCACTTGGAATGTAATTTCTTCGGACCTATAGTTCTCCAGCGTGCTGAATACCACATCTAGTGTGATTTTCCCAGCACAGCGTGCTTCCCGACTGGGGATGATTCCTCTGAAGGTTGTGCTGCTTTGCTCAATGCGTTTCCAGTCTATTTCCATTTTTTGAAGAGTTTCCTCGTAGATGAGGTTTAATCCACTGCCGCCGTCCATGAGTACTTTGGTGAGTCAAAAGCTGTCCACAATTGGACTGAGGACCAGTGCAGCTGGTGCTCGGGCTGTTCGGAATTTAGGTTCATCACTGGCATTGAAGGTATAGCCGTGTCACTCCATGGATTTATCACTGCCACGTGGCAGATTTCGGCAAGGCTGCGGAGTGTTCGCTTGCGCCTATTATTTGATGCGAAGGTCTCAAAGACTGTTAATACCATATTGTTATCCCCGGGATGGTGCTTTGTGGCATCTGGGATGAGAAGATCCTCGCCACTTTTGGCCACCTACCGGAGTATCCAACATGCTCTAAGGCTATGTGTTGGTATGGTATCCGCGGTACTATGAATTTTGCAGGGTCCGTTGAGCCATCCCTCCAATACGGTTCCACGCCCTGTCGAGGGTTTTTGCTTCTTTGTAATTAACTCGGGTGTCTTATGATAGTGCACCCTTTTACTTCGGACTGGGTGTATATTCGGAGCCGGATTATCCCTAAATTTCATTTTGGTTTTCCAGGCACTTTCCATCGCACAGTACTTTCGTACTATGGACGCCAAGTCGGCGAAGCGTGATATGTCACGGCGACTTATGGCGTTAAGGATTCTCTTGTTCATGCAATTATTGCAGAAAAATGAGACTGTGTCTTCCTCGCGATAGTCCTTAACCTTGTTCATCACAAGGAGGAATCTGGCCCAATAATGTTGTACTGTTTCCAGGGGCGCTTGCCTGATGTGGGAAAGATCGTTTATGCTCGAGTGGGTGGGTGGATTTGAGTCTGAACCCTTACCCGATCTGAGACCCAGGGGGCGAGGAGTTTCCAATCTTGGAAGTTCGGGTTTCGGGATGTTGCCCAATAAGTCTGGCCCGCTGCCTAACTCTAGGTTCAGGGCTTGGACGATGTCCTCCTGCAAACGGTTATCCGGCTCGGAGAGCTTAGGAATCCGGACATAGTTAGTCCTCAAGATAGAGGAAGAATTGCCGCATTGTTCCTCCACAACCGCAATATGATGGGTGACCGGTGGAGAGTTAATCTCCCTTTAATCGGGTTTAAGCCCAATCTGATCATAGTCCGTAGTGACTCCCAAGGCGGCGATGCGATCCAAGAGCTCGTTTAGGGAAGAGAGCTCCATTGGATCCATCTGCTCGGCAAATTCCGAGTCGACGTGGAGGTTGTTTTCGATGACCCGAGAAGTCATCGTCGGTGCAGCAGCTGAACGGGCGGTCATGATAAAACTGCCTAGCCGGAGAGTTTGGCCGACAGCTAGGGCTCCCCCGATGGTAATGTTGTTTTTAACAATGAGACGAGGCATCCTTCCTTACGGTGACGGCACAGTGAAACTCTCAATGAAAGCACCAATGTCGGTGTCAAAACCGGCGGATCTCGAGTAGGGGGTCCTGAACTGTGCGTCTAAGGTGGATGGTAACAGGAGGCAGGGGACGCAATGTTTTACCTAGGTTCGGGCCCTCTTGATGGAGATAATACCCTACGTCCTGCTTGATTGTTCTTGATAATATGAGTAGTACAAGAGTTGATCTACCACGAGATCAGAGAGGCAAAACCCTAGAAGCTAGCCTATGGTATGATTGTATGTTATGTCGAACGGACTAAAACCCTCCGGTTTATATAGACACCGGAGGGGGCTAGGGTTACACAAGGTCGGTTATAAAGGAGGAGATATACATATCCGTATTGCCTAGCTTGCCTTCTACTCCAAGTAAAGTCCCATCCGGACACGAGGCAAAGTCTTCAATCTTGTATCTTCATAGTCCAACAGTCCAGCCAAAGGATATAGTCCGGCTGTCCGAAGACCCCCTAATCCAGGACTCCCTCAGTAGGTATGGTGGCTGTTTTGAGGAAAGTATCTGGTGGGTTTATGGTGCCGGCGAAAGTTGTGTGGTACTAGAGAGGCTAGCAATGGTGGAAGGGTGAGAGTGCGTATAATCCATGGACTCAACATTAGTCATAAAGAACTCACATACTTATTGCAAAACTATATTAGTTATCGAAACAAAGTACTACGCGCATGCTCCTAGGGGGATATATTGGTAGGAAAATACCATCGCTCGTCCCCGACCGCCACTCATAAGGAAGACAATCAATAAATAAATCATGCTCCGACTTCATCACATAACGGTTCACCATACGTGCATGCTACGGGAATCACAAGCTTTAACACAAGTATTTCTCAAATTCACAACTACTCAACTAGCATGACTCTAATATCACCATCTTCATATCTCAAAACCATCATCAAGTATCAAACTTCTCATGGTATTCAATGCACTTTTTATGATAGTTTTTATTATACCCATCTTGGATGCCTATCATATTAGGACTATTTTATAGCCAAAGAAAATTACCATGCTGTTCTAGAGGACTCTCAAAATGATATAAGTGAAGCATGAGAGATCAATAATTTTTATAAAATAAAACCATCACCGTGCTCTAAAAAGATATAAGTGAAGCACTAGAGCAAAATTGTCTAGCTCAAAAGATATAAGTGAAGCACATAGAGTATTCTAATAAATTCCGATTCATGTGTGTCTCTCCCAAAAGGTGTGTACAGCAAGTATGATTGTGGTAAACTAAAAAGCAAAGACTCAAATCATACAACACGCTTGAGGGAGTCCGGGATTAGGGGGTCTCTGGACAGCCGGACTCTATCCTTCGTCCGGACTATTGGACTATGAAGATACTAAATTGAAGACTTCGTCTCGTGTCCGGATGGGACTCTACTTGGCGTGGAAGTCAAGCTAGGCAATACGGATATGGATATTTCCTCCTTTGTAACCGACCTTGTGTAACCCTAGCCCTTTCCGATGTCTATATAAACCCGAGGGTTTTAGTCCGTAGGACGACATACAATCATACCATAGGCTAGCTTTGTCAGGACCCCGATTCCAAGTCACATCGATCTAGCCGGTAACACCTCATATCACATTGCGGCCACACGCACGGTATCCCCACGGGTGTTGCCTTACCATGGCCCGGGACCGTTTGCGCCTTTTGGCTCACGTATATGATAGTGTCGCTAGCATCCATATGACAGAGAACCCGGGCCGACATGGCTAGTCGTGAACCCAAAGCGGCACAGCCTATGGAGACAGGCATACATGAATCACATCGAGCATGTCGGTCATCAGCGAGTGAATCTGGGCTGTAGCGCTGGGCTAACAGGACTTCGGGGAACCCGGGCTGTAGCAGGCTAGGCAGGACTCCGGATGTCACCGCGTGACATTTCCCCGAAGGGACAGACATAGGAACGAAGTGAAACACATGCCGGCCAGTCAAGTGTCCTGAGCAATAGTACTGGGCTAGCAGGACTCCGGTGAACCGGGCTGTAGCAGACTACTATGGCTCGAGGAGCACTAGACTACATTTCCCCATAAGAAAGGCTGCCAAGGATAAACAACTAGATTGTCGGATCCCACACATACCAAGCATTTCAATCATACACACAATATGCTCGATATGTACAAATACAACATGGCATCACAACAAAACTCTACAACTCAATTACTTTATTTTAAAGGCTCTAGAGAGCCATACATAACATGTTCATACAGGTAGGGGTCACATGACCCGACACTCAAGTCATACAAGCATACAAGCACATGCGGAAGCAAATAGTCTGAGTACAGACACTAGAAAGAAAGAAGGCCTCTCGAAGCTTGTCTATCTACATAGGGCCCTCCATGGCCAGGATCACCACCTGGGTGGCAAGTCACTCATCGATGTCATCGAAGGGGGCAGTGTTGTCGTCTGAAAACAGTAATTAAGCAAACATGTGTACAAAGGTACTCAGCAAGTCTTACATCAGAACCTACTATACATGCTCATTCTCAAGAAGGTGGTGGAGTTATTGCAGCAAGCCAGCTTTGACTCTTGGCTAAGCTATCCTACGGGACACCACTAGTAAAATAGTTTTCGCACACGAGTCCACTAATCACCAACACAATACTCCACCGGGGATCCTCCCTCGTCATCCTACGAGAGGGCCATCCTCGGTACTCACACTTATCTTGAGTCTTTTAGAAGTAACCATTAACTTTTCTATGAACTGTATAGGCAACCAAGTAGTCCTTTACCGCGGACCCGGCTATTCGAATAGATGATGTTAACCCTGCAGGGGTGTACTCCTTCATACACGCTCTCACCACTTACCGTCGTTTACACGGCATGTACTCGGCAACCTTCAAGCGGAAGCCCAACGAGGGTGTCGGCCACGGCCTACCTAAACACTCAAGTTTCTAGTCTAGGTTTATCGCCTATCCAAGTTCCATCCGCAGGGAGTCCGGCCGAGGTTTCCACATACGGCCCCGAACGATGTGAACAGGGTTCCCGAGACACCAAACGGGTGACTCGGTACACCGTGCCACGGTGTATCTACCGCATCATAGCCCACCCCTAGGGTCAGCGCTACGCACGGCCGCCAACACATAACCTACAAACACCAGAAACTATTTGCAACTCCTGGACAGAGTACTAGGGTGATTAAGAAACCGAGAGGGTCAATTAAGGATCCCAATGCATGGTAGTAGCTGAATCTTAAAATCACACATACAGATCTCAGTTCTTAGGGACGGCCTCAATGAAACAACCCACCATGTACTCCTACATGGCCTCTCATCGATACCTTTACCAAATCATGTTCAACACATCACTCACATTACCGACATAATCATTTCACTCTAGCCCATCACCCAGATGAACCAGACCTGACACCACTCTAAGCATAGCAGGCATAGCAGGGTAGGAAACACAAGCATGGCTCAATCAACTCCACATGCTAGTGGGTTTCATCTAGTTACTGTGGCAATGACAGGTCATGCAGAGGATAAGGGTTCAACTACCGCAGCACACAGCAGTTTGAAATGTTGTTGTCTTAATGCAGTAAATGAGAGCAGAGGCGAGAACATGGGATTGTATCGATATGATCAATGGGGCTGCTTGCCTGATGGAGTGGTAGTAGGGTACTGCCCTTCAGTTGGATACTCGGAGATATCCTCGGAGGCAGAACCTACCATGAAGGACACACAGAACATGATCAACACATGACAATATGCAACAATATGATGCATGCTATGACATGGCAAAATGATGTGTCCTGCCTAATGCAATGTGAAACAAGTTGAAATGGGTCCATTTGAACCAAAGATTCAAATGGAAGTTAAAGTTCTTATGCATAATAAGTGTGTTAGCTTGTTTCACCTAAACAGCAAGGTTAAAGTGGTTTGTCATGCATGAAACCATTACATATGGATAGATTGAATTTTTCTGATCATTTTTCATATATAATTTGTTTGATTTGGAGCTATGGTTGATTTTCTATGATTTTTAGAAGTTTTGGCTATTTTCTGGAATTTCCTATATAAAAATAAATCCAGAAAATGAATAATTGCGTCAGCACTGTGTCACTGTGATGTCAGCGAGTCAAAGGCGCCTGGGCCAGTCAAACCTGACTGGTGGGCCCCGTCTGTCAGTGTCTCGGCTAACTAGCAGGATTAAGTTAATACTAACTAACTGTTAGTGGGGCCTGGGCCCACATGTCAATGACCTAAACTAATTATAATTAGTTAGCACTAATCCTAAACTTATTAACAGGCCGGCCCCACCTGTCATAGGCTCAGGGGGGAGTCAACTTGGGCCCACACGGGTCAGGCGTGGTCAACTCGCCGGTCAGCGGGTCAAAGCCTGCCGGCGTTTAGCCACCGGCGAGGCCAGACGCGGCGGCACGCTACGGGATTTGCCCATAGGGCATCATTTGATGCGCGGAGAGCAGCTACGGGCAGCTGGTGCTCGCCCGCATCTAGCAGTGGTGATGGCTTGGCCGGGGAGTGGCCGGAGCATCGCCGACGACGAGCTTGGCGGAGGCCGAAGCTCGGGTCAGCTCGTGCGCGTGGCTGCAGTGGCCTAGGCGGCGTGGCGCTTGCACCTACAACATCTACGCGATGCAGTGAGTGTGACGGGCACAAGCCCGTGACCAAAAGGTCACCGGAGCATCGCCGGCGACGTGGTCAGGCGGCGGTGCGTTCGGATTGAAAAGGCACGGCGGCTATAGAGCTCTAGCGACGAAGCAGAGAGAAGGGGGAGGAGCAGTAGCTCACTGGGAAGCCCCAGAGAAGGTCAGCGTGCTCGGGGAAGGCTCGGTGCAGTCGGAATGGCGACGGGGATCTCGGCGGCCCGAGGTTGAAGACGACGGCGGCGGGGACGATGCAGGGGCTCCGGCATCATGCGACTTGGCTAGTCGACGTAGTCGATGACGGCGAACCGTCCGGACACGGTGAGAGGGCGCGGGGACGGCATTGGATGTGGCGGCGGGGACGGTGACGTCTCGGGCGACATCGGGGAGGGCGAGAGAGAGGAACCAGAGGGAAGAGCGAATGTCTGCGAGGTCGGGGAGAGAGGGGGGGTCGTCCCACGTCGACAGCTCGACGAGGGGAGCGGCGAGGCGGCGGGCAGCTGCGTGGCGCGCATGCTGTGCTTGCTGTCGAGCAGCTACTTGCCTGCCTGGCCAAGCCAAGCAGCTCGCTGGAGCGGTAGCTGGGCTGGGCCGGCAGGTGGGCCTGCTGGGTGGGCGCAGGGTAGGCCTTCTCTTTCCCTCTTTTCCTGTTTTGTTTTCTTTTTCTAATTTTCTGTAACTTTAGGGCTTTATTAAAAATACTTAGGCACTTACTAAAATCCTGAAAATAATTGTGGGCTCTGTTGGGATTATTTCTAACAGCCCTCACTTAAATCCAGAATTATTTGGGCATTTAAAATATTTTATAGAATTTAAATGCCCAAATTCAAATACTTATGATTTAATTCAAAGAATCCAGAATGTCCTAGAAAAGAGTGCACCATTTTTGCTAGGGGTTTTAGCCCAATCCAGAAATGATGAACATTTTGTGAAGGGCATTTTGGGTTCATTGGAAATAATTTTAGTAAACCCTAGTTGTTTCCAGGGGGTGCTGGGGGTTCTGTCATCCCCATTTCAAGTTTCTGTAAAAGTAGACATGATGCAACACTCTAATGCATGAACCAGCTAGGGTGTGACAAGCTTCCAGGGTTTAGCCTCTCAGATCTCGTGGTAGATCAACTCTTGTAATACCCATATCATCAAGAACAAATCGAGCAGGACGTAGGGTTTTACCTCCATCAAGAGGGCCCGAACCTGGGTAAAACACCGTGTCCCCCGCCTCATGTTACCATCCGCCTAGACGCACAGTTCGGGACCCCCTACCCGAGATCCGCCGGTTTTGACACCGACATTGGTGCTTTCATTGAGAGTTCCTCTTTGTCATCGCCGTTAGGCTTGATGGCTTCTTCTATTATCGATAGCGATGCAGTCCAGGGTGAGACTTTTCTCCCTGGACAGATCTTTGTGTTCGGCAGCTTTGCACTGCGGGCCAACTTGCTTGGCTATCTGGAGCAGATCGAAAGCAACGCCCCTGGCCATTAGGTCAGGTTTGGAAGCTTAAATTAGATGGCCAATATCCGCGGAGACTTGATCTTCGACGGATTCGAGCCCCTGCCTTGTGCGCCACGCGGTCACGATGAGTATGATTTAGCTCTACCATCAGACCGTATTCAGGAGATCGCACCGGCAGCCGCTCCGACCCTCAATTCGGAACCAGTTGCACCGTCCATGGACGGGTGGATGGACCTCACCACGGAGGTCTTACCCTCAGCGGCGATCGAGCCGAACATCGACCTTACCCTGTATGAGAGCCGTGTTGTCACACTGTCGGATCCTTCTCCGGCCACAGACTCTGAACCGCCTGCGCCCATTCCTAGCGAATCTGATTGGGCGCCGATCATGGAGTTTACCTCCACGGATATTTTTCAGCACTCGCCCTTTGGCGACATACAGAACTCATTAAGGTCTCTCTCCTTGTCAGGAGGATCCTGGCCGAACTATGTCCGGCGGGATTGGGATGCGGATGACGAAGAAATTCGCTGCCCACCCACCACCCACTTAGTAGCCACTGTCGACGACTTAACCGACATGCTCAACTTCGACTCCAAAGATATCAACGGTATGGACGACGATGCGGGAGACGAAGAGGAACCACTGCCCACAGGGCACTGGACAGCCAGAAGGCAATGGCGACGAAACAGCGGAGGATGACCCCTCCAAGAAGCAACCCAAGCGTTGACGTCAGCGGCGCCGCTCTAAGTCCCGCCAAAGCAAAAGTGGTGATACCGGCATAGGAGATAATAACACTCCGAATAGTGCCGAAGATGGCAACAATCCCCTCCAGCATGATCTAGGACAGGAGGATGGAGAGGCTAGCCCTCCAGAGAGAGCGGCGGATGGAGAGGTGGAGGATGATAATTACATGCTCCCCTTCGAAGACGAGGCAAGCCTCGACGATGATCAATTCGTCGTGCCAGAGGATCCCGTCGAACAAGTGCGCTTCAAGCACCGGCTTATAGCCACGGCAAATAGCCTTTTAAGAAAAAGCAGCAACAGCTTCAAGCTGATCAAGATCTGCTAGCTGACAGATGGACTGAAGTCCTCGCGGCCGAGGAATATAAACTCGAACACCCCTCCAAGAGTTACCCAAAATGCAGGTTGCCACCCCGACTGGAGGAAGAAGCGTATGACACGGCTGATCGGCCACCTCGTGGCCGCGATAGAGAGGCATTCCAACCAAAGGCTCAGCCTGCACCCCAACGCCATTAAAATAAACAGGCATGGGTAAATACGCCAGACCTGCAAGACGTATTGGAGGACAAAGCAAAACATGCAAGATCGATCTACGGATCACGAGGGCGCACCACTATGCGAGACGATAAATGTCACGCCGGATACAGTAAAAGTAAATCCGGCTGGGCCGAACACGGCGGCAAGACTCATTGGAGCTGCGTCGTGATATAGCCCAGTACAGAGGTGCCGCACACCCCTTATGCTTCACAGATGAAGTAATGGATCATCAAATCCCAGAGGGTTTCAAACCCGTAAACATAGAATCATACGACGTCATGACAGATCCTGCGGTATGGATCGAGGATTTCCTCCTGCACATCCACAAGGCCCGCGGTGATGACCTACACGCAATCAAATACCTCCCACTCAAACTTAAAGGACCAGCTTGGCATTGGCTCAACAGCTTGCCAGCAGAGTCCATTCGCTGTTGGGAAGATCTGGAAGCCACATTCCTCGACAACTTTCAGGGCACTTATGTACGACCACCAGACGTCGATGACCTGAGCCATATAATTCAGCAGCCAGAGGAATCGGCCAGGAAATTCTGGAGACGGTTCCTAACTAAGAAAAATCAAATCGTCGACTGTCCAGATGCAGAGGCCCTAGCAGCTTTCAAGCATAACATCTGCGACGAGTGGCTTGCCCGGCACCTTGGATAGGAAAAGGACGAAATCTATGGCAGCCCTCACGACACTCATGACCCGCTTTTATGCGGGAGAAGACAGCTGGCTGGCTCGCAGTAATAACATATCAAAGAACCGTGGTACTTCGGATACCAAGGACGGCAATGGCAGGTCACGTCGCAACAAACATAAGCGCCGCATTAACAACGACAATACCGAGGATACGGCAATCAATGACGGATTCAAAGGCTCTAAACCCGGTCAGCGGAAAAAGCCATTTAAAAGAAGCACTCTAGGCCCGTCTAGTTTGGACCGCATACTCGAGCGCTCGTGTCAAATACACGGCACCCTCGACAAGCCAGCCAACCACACCAATACGGATTGTTGGGTATTCAAGCAGGTCGGCAAGTTAAACGCCGAAAACAAAGATAAGGGGCCACATAGCAATGACGAGGAAGAGCCTCGACAGCCGAACACCGGAGGACAGAAGAGGTTCCCCCCACAAGTGCGGATGGTGAACATGATATACACAACCCACATCCCCAAGAGGGAGCGGAAGCGTGCGCTCAGGGACGTATATGCGTTGGAGCCAGTCGCCCCAAAGTTCAACCCATGGTCCTCCTGTCCGATCACCTTTGATCGCAAGGACCACCCCACTAGTATCCGTCATGGCGGATTCGCCGCACTGGTCCTAGACCCAATCATTGATGGATTTCACCTCACTCGAGTCCTTATGGATGGCGGCAGCAGCCTGAACCTACTTTACCAGGGAAAAGTGCGCAAGATGGGTATAGACCCCTCAAGGATCAAACCCACAAAAACGACCTTTAAAGGCGTCATACCAGGTGTAGAGGCCCATTGCACAGGCTCAGTCACACTGGAAGTGGTCTTCGGATCCCCGGATAACTTCCGAAGCAAAGAGTTAATCTTCGATATAGTCCCGTTCCGCAGTGGTTATCATGCACTGCTCGGGCGAACCACATTTGCGAGATTCAATGCAGTACCGCATTATGCATACCTCAATATCAAGATGCCAGGACCTCAGGGGTCATTACAGTTAACGAAAACACAAAGCGCTCTCTCCGAACGGAGGAGCACACTGCGGCCCTCGCAGCGGAAGCGCAAAGCAGCCTCTTAAGGCAATCCACTAGTTCGGCGTTTAAGGACCCAAACACCTTCAAGCGCGCCTGGAGTAATCAGCAACAGGACCGCCTGGCACGTTTCAAGCTCGCATAGCAATGCGGCCCCCACCCCGGCCCAAGCCAAACGGCAAATTTCGTGCCACGCGTACATAATTACGCATTAAAAATACCATGGGCACAGGCGGTGAGGGGGGCATGACTACGGCACGCCCCAAGACGCGGCTTAAACCGCACTAGGGGCTTCCCGTTTTTTTACCTTTTTCTTTTCAGGACTTTAATCTCTGGAAACCCGGTCCGGCAGCATGATTGCCGAACATATGATGCAGCAACCAAGAAGGCAGAAAGCTACGTCACACCACGGAACTCCCAGGTGGATTACGATAACGAGTGTAATACTTGCCTTAATACTATTGTTCAGCTCTCCCTTGGAGGGGACATAGTCCTACTTTTTGCTTATTGCACTGCATGTATCATTCTGCTTTAACGCACCTTTTTGAATAAACAATGCATATCATTAAGACTATCATTGCATTCTTCTTTATATATATATATATATATATATATATATATATATATATGTTCATTCATGACATCCAGCACCCGTACACTCTGGTACGGCCAATATGCTAGGGGCTTAAGCATACCCCACAATACGGCGTGAGAAGTCCAGACACTTTCAACAGTGCGGCACCCCGAACTTATAGCATTATATGCATCAACTCCGAATCATGTCTTGGGTCAATAGTTGGGTTTGGCCGGCTCCCATGTTTTGGTACCTTACGTTCCACTATATCGGCTAAGGTAGCACTGGGAGAACTACTGCGATTGTGCCCCGGTTCTGCAGGGCTAAGCACCTCAGTAGAGAAAGCTAAAACTGACTGTCATGATAAGGCGAGAGACTGGTCGTTGTTCGAGAGGTTTTCGAGTCCTTAAAGACTTATGCCGCTTAGAGCGAGGAGTCGGCCCTGTCCGGCTTAAGGCGTGTATCGCGCCCCAAGTTCGGCCTTCCGAACACTAGGGGCTTCGCCGAAATTTAAAGTTATAGAATTCTATGGCTAAGTGAGAGTGATAATGCATTATAGTCCGATTGCCTTGTTCGTTGCGCTGAGCACCTCCCTCGAAGGACCCAACAATGGGAACAAGAGTGCTCGGGTTTATCCCAAACACCCCAGCACTCATGGCGTGGGGGCAGAAGCCAACGACTAGCCATCTCTCAGATTTGATAAACAGCCGAACAGAAGGTAATATTTTAAATTCAAACAAGCGTTGCATAGCGCATATGAACAAGTTTTCATAACTACAGGATTACATGAGCGAGTTCACTCGAATATTATATCTTTCATACACTCATCCGCTACGAGACGAGCACCCTTCAGGACACCCTCATAGTACATCTCGGGGTGGCGATGCTCCTTGCCCTCCGGCGGCCCTTCCTTAATCAGCTTCACGGCGTCCAGCTTGGCCCATTGCACCTTCACACGGGCGAAAGCCCGGCGTGCACCTTCGATGCAGACGGACCGCTTGACGACTTCCAGCCGTGGGCAGGCATCCACAAGCCGCCTCACCGGACCGAGGTAGCTGTTCGGAAGGGCGTCGCCAGGCCATAGCCGGACTATAAAGCCCTTCATGGCCTGTTCGGCCGCCTTGTGTAGCTCGACCAGCTGCTTTAGCTGGTCACTCATAGGCACCGGGTGTTCGGTCCCAGTATATTGGGCCCAGAACAACTTCTTCGTTGAGCTTCCCTCCTCGGCCTGGTAAAACATTGCGGCATCCGACACACTGCGGGGCAAATCTGCGAATGCTCCTGGGGAGCTCCGGATTCGGGTAAGTAACAAGTAATTTACTTTCACATGCTTGCTTTGCATATAGAATGCCTTACCCGCCGCTATCTTCTTCATCGCATCAATCTCCGGGAGGGCCTTTTGGGCTTCGGCCTTGGCACTCTTTGCGCTCTCGAGGGCCGCGGCAAGCTCAAACTCTCGCGTCTTCAAGTCAAGCTCCAACGCCTCGTGCTTCATCACGAGAGCGTGGAGCTCTTGCTGCACCTCGCCCACCCATGCCTCATGCCTTTTCTGCTCGTTGCGCTCCTTGGCCGCTTTGTTTTCGGCCTCGGATGGCGCTTGCTTTAGGGTCGCCACCTCGGTCGTGGCCCCTAGCAAATTAACGACGATCCTGTCATTTTGCAATCGCATTATTTTTATACATATCCATAGACTAGGTACTACTTACCTTTGTTCTCCTCGAGTTGCCTCTTGGCAAGGCCGAGCTCGTCCTTGGACCCTTTAAGGTCCTGCTTCAGTGCGGCGACCTCCGCAGTCAGTGCGGCAGATGCCAGCAGCGAAGCCTGCATACGCATATTGACATACTTATATTAGACTCCTGCGATATTGTTTGATCCTCTGTTCGGCTTTTCTTTGTGAACACCAAACAGAGCATCAGGGGCTACTGTCTATGCGGTAATATTTTTCCCCATATTTCAAAAACTTACCTCAAAGCCTATTAGAAGGCTGGCACAGGCTTCAGTCAGTCCGCTCTTCGTGGACTAAACCTTCTGGACCACCGCACTCATAATAGTGCGGTGCTCTTCGTCAATGGAAGCGCTGCGAAGCGCTCCCAGCAGATTGTATGGTGCCTCTGGATGGGCAGAGGTCACCGGCACATGTGTCTTTCCCCTCTTGGAAGGAGGCCGCCTGCCCGAGTCCGGAACCACTGGAGGTTCCGGCGCGGTGTTCAGCTCAGGGCCAAACTCGGAGCCCTCGGGGGCTTTGCTCCCCCTGCTCCCAGAGTCCGGAAGGTCGCTATGAGGCGCCTTCAGGACTGTCTCCCCTCGACCCAGTGCCTCTTGAGACAACACCTCGGCGTTGTCCGTAGGGCAAGGGGAGGTGGCGGTCGGAAGTGGATCGCTATCCATATCCGACGAGCCCAGGGACTCGTCCGATGAGGATACGTCGATACAGGTTCGGGGCGGTCTGCACAATCATAATTTGGCGTTAGGAGAAGTAGTGTGACAAAGGAATGCTATGAGTTACTCTGGTATCCGAATACTTACGACTTCGCCAGGGGCTTGGCCCTGAGCAGCCACTCGTCTTCGCCTTCGGCGGCGGTGGTGGAGTAGTCCGGAAGGAGAGCCCTTCCCTTCTTGGACCCTTCACCCCCCCAGTAGGGGCGGCCTTCCTTTTCTTGTCTCCCCCGAATGGAGGGGGAACATCTTCATCTTCCTCCTCGTCTTCGGGGGAGGAGTGCGTCGCGGAGTTAACGGACGACGAGTCCGATAACACCTAGCGCCGGGAGCTCTTTCGGGTTCCCTTGGCCTTCTTGGTCTTCTCTGGCACCTTGTAAGGAGCCGGAGTCAGCATCTCCGTCAGCAGAGCGTCCGCAGTGTCTTCGGGCAGAGGGGCCGGACAGTTAATCTGCCCCGACGTCTCCACCCAGTCTTGTCAAAGGCATGGAGATCAGACCCCGCACATGGTTAAGCTAGGGGTAATAAATATCCTACCTGATGTATAGAACTCACCGAATGCGCTCGGCGCCTCGCGCTTAGCCTGCGGTCCTCGGTGAGAAAGGGAGGGACCTCGGCGCCCTTGAACAGCACCTTCCAGACGTCCTTGTGCATCGTGTCGAAGAGCTCGCTCAGAGTCTGGTGCTGGGCCGGGTCGAACTCCCACAAGTTGAAGTCCCGTTGTTGGCACGGGAGGATCCGGTGGATGAACATGACCTGGACTATGTTGACAAGCTTGAGCTTCTTGCTTGTCATGTTCAGGATACATTTCTGGAGTCCGTCCAGCTCCACCGATGAACCCCATGGCAAGCCTTTCTCTTTTCCAGGAAGTGAGCCGTGTAGGGAATCTGGATCGAAACTTGGGGGCAGCCACCCATTTGGTGTCGCGTGGCTCGGTGATGTAGAACCACGCCGATTGCCACCCCTTTATGGTCTCCACGAAGGAGCCTTCAAGCCATATAACGTTGGGCATCTTGCCCACCATGGCTCTGCCGCATTCTGCTTGTTGGCCGCCCACCACCTTCGGCTTGATATTAAAGGTCTTTAGCCACAGCCTGAAGTGGGGCTGGATGCGGAGGAAAGCCTCACACACGACGATGAATGCCGAAATATTGAGGACGAAGTTCGGGGCCAGATCATGGAAGTCCAGCCCATAGTAGAACATGAGACCACAGACGAATGGATGGAGGGGAAACCCCAGTCCGCGGAGGAAGTGGTGGAGGAAGACTACCCCCTCGTGAGGTTCAGGGGTAGGAACGATCTGCCCCGCAGTGGTCAGCCGATGCGCGATGTTCGCGGCCAAGTATCCGGCCCCACGCAGCTTCTTGATGTGTCCCTCCATAATAGAGGAAGCCATCCATTTGCCTCCCGCTCCGGACATGATTGGAGAAGGTTATCCCCCAAGCGTCGTAACTATGCGCCCCCACTAGCCTGGTAAAACTCGCTTATCCCCCAAGCGCCGTAATCGATGGTGCGGTTGGGTTACCCGCGCCCGTATTGATGAAAATCCCGTAATAAGGGGAACACGATCTCTGCTTTGATAAGACATGTCAAGAAACTGCCTCGCGTTATGAGCGGGGCTAGTCAAATGAAACGGTTCGAATAATCACCGGGCTATGGCATAATGTCATGTTGCCAAAACGTGTCGGCAAATTAGATTTGTGGAAATATTATTCTCTCTACGGTGGTATGTGGAAATTATTTTGCAGGGTCGGACACTATCCTTGTATTCAAATTCTTCCGTGATGTATTCGGAGGAGGAACCCGCCTTGCAATGTCGAAGACAATACTGCGCGCCGGACTCATCGTCATTGAAGCCTGGTTCAGGGGCTACTGTGGGAGTCCGGGATTAGGGGGTCTTCAGACAGCCGGACTCTATCCTTCGGTCGGACTATTGAACTATGAAGATACTAAATTGAAGACTTCGTCTCGTGTCCGGATGGGACTCTACTTGGCATGGAAGGCAAGCTAGGCAATACGGATATGGATATTTCCTCCTTTGTAACCGACCTTGTGTAACCCTAGCAGGACGTAGGGTTTTACCTCCATCAAGAGGGCCCGAACCTAGGTAAAACATCGTGTCCCCCGCCTCCTGTTACCATCCGCCTAGATGCACAGTTCGGGACCCCCTACCCGAGATCCTCCGGTTTTGACACCGACAATGCTCCAAGCAAAACACATATCATGTGGTGAATAAAAATATAGCATCAAGTAAAGTTACCGATGGACGAAGATGAAAGACGGGATGCCTTCCAGGCCATCCCCAAGCTTAGGCTTTTGGTTGTCATTGAATTTTACCTTGGGGTGCCTTGGGCATCCCCAAGCTTAGGCTCTTGCCACTCCTTATTCCATAATCCATCAAATCTTTACCCAAAACTTTAAACTTCACAACATAAAACTCAACAGAAAATCTCATGAGCTCCGTTAGTATAAGAAAACAAACCACCACTTAAGGTACTGTAATGAACTAATTCTTTATTTATATTGGTGTTAAACCTACTGTATTCCAACTTCTCTATGGTTCATGCCCCCCGATACTAGCCATAGTTTCATCAAAATAAGCAAACAACACACGAAAAACAGAATCTGTCAAAAACAAAACAGTCTCTAGTAATCTGTAGGTTTCGAATACTTCTATAACCCCAAAAATTCTGAAATAAATTGCTGGACATGAGGAATTTGTCTATTATTCATCTTCAAAAAGAATCAACCTAATCGCTGATACGTCTCCAACGTATCTACAATTTTTGATTGCTCCATGCTATATTATCTACCGTTTTGGACATTATTGGTCTTTATTATCCACTTTTATATTATTTTTGGGACTAACCTATTAACCGGAGGCCCAGCCCAGAATTGTTGTTTTTTGCTTGTTTTAGGGTTTCGAAGAAAAGGAATATCAAACGGAGTCCAAACGGAATGAAACCTTCGGGAACGTGATATTCTCAACGAACAAGACCCCGGAGACTTGGACCCTACGTCAAGAAAGAAAAGAGGAGGCCACGAGGTAGGGGCGCCTGCCTACCCCAGGCGTGCCCTCCACCCTCGTGGGCCCCCTGTTGCTCCACCGACGTACTCTTTCCTCCTATATATACCTACGTACCCCCAAACGATCAGATACGGAGCCAAAACCCTAATTCCACCGCCGTAACTTTCTGTATCCATGAGATCCCATCTTGGGGCCTATTCTGGAGCTCCGCTGGAGGGGGCATTGATCACGGAGGGCTTCTACATCAACACCATAGCCCTTCCGATGAAGTGTGAGTAGTTTACCTCAGACCTACGGGTCCATAGTTATTAGCTAGATGGCTTCTTCTCTCTTTTTGGATCTCAATACAATGTTCTCCCCCTCTCTTGTGGAGAACTATTCGATGTAATCTTCTTTTTGCGATGTGTTTGTTGAGACCGATGAATTGTGGGTTTATGATCACGTCTATCTATGAATAATATTTGAATCTTCTCTGAATTCTTTTATGCATGATCGGTTATCTTTGCAAGTCTCTTCGAATTATCAGTTTGGTTTGGCCTACTAGATTGATCTTTCTTGCAATGGGAGAAGTGCTTAGCTTTGGGTTCAATCTTGCGGTGTCCTTTCCCAGTGACAGTAGGGGCAGCAAGGCACGTATTGTATTGTTGCCATCAAGGATAACAAGATGGGGTTTTCTTCATATTGCATGAGTCTATCCCTCTACATCATGTCATCTTGCTTAAGGCATTACACTGTTTTTAACTTAATACTCTAGATGCATGCTCGATAGCGGTTGATGAGTGGAGTAATAGTAGTAGATGCAGGAAGGAGTCGGTCTACTTGTCTCGGACGTGATGCCTATATACATGATCATACCTAGATATTTTCTCATAACTATGCTCAATTCTGTCAATTGCTCAACAGTAATTTGTTCACCCACCGTAGAATACTTATGCTCTCGAGAGAAGCCACTAGTGAAACCTATGGCCCCCGGGTCTATCTTTATCATATTGATCTCCTACTACTTAGTTATTTCCTTTGCTATTTACTTTGCCTTTATTTTACTTTGCATCTTTATCATAAAAATACCAAAAATATTATCTTATCATACCTATCAGATCTCACTCTCGTAAGTGGCCTTATAGGGATTGACAACCCCTATTTGCGTTGGTTGTGAGGATTTATTTGTTTTGTGCAGGTACGAGGGACTCGCGCGCAGCCTCCTACTGGATTGATACCTTGGTTCTCAAAAACTGAGGGAGATACTTACGCTACTTTGCTGCATCATCCCTTCCTCTTCGGGGAAAACCAACACAGTGCTCAAGAGGTAGCAAGAAGGATTTCTGGCGCCGTTGCCGGGGAGGTCTACGCAAAAGTCAACATACCAAGTACCCATCACATACCCTTATCTCCCGCATTACATTATTTGCCATTTGCCTCTCGTTTTCCTCTCCCCCACTTCACCCTTGTCGTTTTATTCGCCCTCTCTCTCTATCCTCCCTCTCTTTCTCTATTTGCCTCTTTTTGCCCGCTTGCTTTTTGTTTGCTTGTGTGTTAGTTTGTTTGCTTGTCACAATGGCTCAAGATAATACTAAATTGTGTGACTTCACCAATACCAACAACAATGATTTTATTAGCACTCCGATTGCTCCTCTTACCGATGCTGAATCTTGTGAAATTAATACTTCTTTATTGAATCTTGTCATGAAAGATCCGTTTTCCGGCCTTCCTAGTGAAGATGCCGCTACCCATCTAAATAGCTTCATTGATTTGTGTGACATGCAAAAGAACAAAGATGTGGATAATGATATTGTTAAATTGAAGGTATTTCCTTTTTCGCTTAGAGATCGTGCTAAAGCTTGGTTTTTGTCTTTGCCTAAAAATAGTATTAATTCATGGAACAAGTGCAAAGATGCTTTTATCTCTAAGTATTTTCCTCCCGCTAAGATCATCTATCTTAGAAACGATATTATGAATTTTAAGCAACTTGATCATTAACATGTTGTGCAAGCTTGGGAGAGAATGAAACTAATGATACATAATTGCCCTACTCATGGTTTCAATTTGTGGATGATTATACAAAATTTTGATGCCGGATTGAATTTTGCTTCTAGAAATCTTTTAGATTCGGCCGCGGGAAGCACTTTTATGGAAATCACTTTAGGAGAAGCTACTAAACTCCTAGATAATATTATGGTTAATTATTCTCAATGGCATACTGAAAGATCTACTAATAAAAAGGTGCATGCGAAAGAAGAAATTAATATTTTGAGTGGAAAGATGGGTGAACTTATGAAATTATTTGCTAATAAGAGTGTTTCTTCTGATCCTAATGATATGCCCTTTTCTGCTTTGATTGAGAATAATAATGAATCTATGGATGTGAATTTTGTTGGTAGGAACAATTTTGGTAACAACGCGTATAGAGGAAATTTCAATCCTTATCCTAGTAATTCCTCTAATAATTATGGTAATTCCTACAACAATTCTTACGGAAATTATAATAAGATGCCCTCTGATTTTGAATCTAATATTAAAGAATTTATTACTTCACAAAAGAATTTTAATGCTATGATTGAAGAAAAATTGCTTAAGATTGATGATTTGGCTAGGAACGTTGATAGAATTGCTCTTGATGTTGATTCTTTGAAACTTAGATCTATTCCACCTAAGTATGATATCAATGAGTCTCTCAAAGCCATGAGAATTTCCATTGATGAGTGCAAAGAAAGAACCGCTAGGATGCGTGCTAAAAAAGATGCCTTTATAAGAGCGTGTTCTTCTAGTTCCTATGAAAATAAAGATGAAGATCTAAAAGTTATTGATGTGTCCCCTATTAAATCTTTGTTTTGCAATATGAATCTTGATAATGATGGGACTGAATATGATCCACCTTTACCTAGAAGACGTTCCAAGAATTCGGAATTTGTTGATCTTGATGCTAAATTTGATAAAAGTGGGATTGAAGAAATTAAAACCCTAGATGTTGCTAAACCCACTATTATGGATTTCAAGGAATTTAACTATGAAAATTTCTCTTTGATTGATTGTATTTCCTTCTTACAATCCGTGCTAAATTCTCCTCACACTTATAGTCAAAATAAAGCGTTTACTAAACATATCGTTGATGCCTTGATGCAATCTTATGAAGAAAAACTTGAATTGGAAGTTTCTATCCCTAGAAAACATTATGATGAGTGGGAACCAACTATTAAAATTAAAATTAAATATCATGAATTCTATGCTTTATGTGATTTGGGTGCTACTGTTTCCACGATTCCAAAGACTTTGTGTGATTTGTTAGGTTTCCGTGATTTTGATGATTGCTCTCTAAACTTGCACCTTGTGGATTCCACTATTAAGAAACCTATGGGAAGAATTAATGATGTTCTTATTGTTGCAAATATGAATTATGTGCTCGTAGATTTTATTGTTCTTGACACAGATTGCAATCCTTCATGTCCTATTATTCTTGGCAGACCTTTCCTTAGAACGATTGGTGCAATTATTGATATGAAGGAAGGAAATATTAGATTCCAAATTCCATTAAGGAAAGGCATGGAACAATTTCCTAGAAATAAAATTAAATTACCTTATGAATCTATTATGAGAGCCACTTATGGATTGCCTACCAAAGATGGCAATACCTAGATCTATTCTTGCTTGTTATGCCTAGCTAGGGGCGTTAAACGATAGCGCTTGTTGGGAGGCAACCCAATTTTATTTTTTTCCTTGATTTTTGCTCCTGTTTAGTAATAAATAATTTATCTAGCTTCTGTTTTTGTTGTGTTTTTTGTGTTTAATTAGTGTTTGTGCCAAGTAGAACCGTTGGGAAGACTTGGGGAAAGTCTTGTTGAACTTGCTGTAAAAAACAGAAACTTTAGCGCTCACGAGAACTGCTGCCATTTTTATTTGGAAAGTGATATTTAGTTAATTATTTTTTAAGATTACTAATAGATAAATTCCTCACGTTCAGAAATTTATTTTAGAATTTTTGGGGTTCCAGATCTTGCGCTAGCTACAGATTACTACAGACTGTTCTGTTTTTGACAGATTCTGTTTGTCGTGTGTTGTTTGCTTATTTTGATGAATCTATGGCTAGTAAAATAGTTTATAAACCATATAGAAGTTGGAATACAGTAGGTATAACACCAATATAAATCAAGAGTGAGTTCATTACAGTATGTTGAAGTGGTCTTTTATTATCTTTCGCTAACGGAGCTCACGAGATTTTCTACTTTAAGTTTTGTGTTGTGAAGTTTTCAAGTTTTGGGTAAAGATTTGATGGATTATGGAAAAGGAGTGGCAAGAGCCTAATCTTGGGGATGCCCATGGCACCCCCAAGATAATCTAAGGACACCTAAAATCCAAAGCTTGGGGATGCCCCAGAAGACATCCCCTCTTTTGTCTACTTCTATCGGTAACTTTACTTGGAGCTATATTTTTATTCGCCACATGATATGTGTTTTGCTTGGAGCGTCTTGTATTATTTGAGTCTTTATTTATTAGTTTACCACAATCATCCTTTCTGTACACACCTTTTGAGAGAGCCATACATGATTTAGAATTTGTTAGAAAACTCTATGTGCTTCGCTTATATCTTTTGAGTTATATAATTTTGCTCTAGTACTTCACTTATATCTTTTAGAGCACGGTGGTGGATTTGTCTTATAGAAACTATTGGTCTCTCATGCTTCACTTAGATTATTTTGAGAGTCTTAAATAGCATGGTAATTTTCTTTAAATCCTAATATGCTAGGTATTCAAGAATAAAAATTCTCTTATGAGTGTGTTGAATACTATGATAAGTTTGATACTTGATAGTTGTTTTGAGATATAAAGATGGTGATATTAAAGTTGTGCTAGTTGAGTAGTTGTGAATTTGAGAAATACTTGTGTTGAAGTTTGTGATTCCCGTAGCATGCACGTAAGGTGAACCGTTATGTGATGAAGTCGGAGCATGATTTATTTTTTGATTGCCTTCCTTATGAGTGGCGGTCGGGGGCGAGCGATGATCTTTTCCTACCAATCTATCCCCCTAGGAGCATGCACGTAATACTTTGCTTTGATAACTTGTAGATTTTTGCAATAGGTATATGAGTTCTTTATGACTAATGTTGAGTCCATGGACTATACGCACTCTCAGCCTTCCACCTTTGCTAGTCTCTCTAATACCGCACACCTTTTGCCGGTATCATACACCCACCATATATCTTCCTCAAAACAGCCACCATACCTACCTATTATGGCATTTCCATAGCCATTCCGAGATATATTGCCATGCAACTTTCCACCGTTCTGTTTATTATGACACACCCCATCATTATCATATTGCTTGGCATGATCATGTAGTTGACATCGTGTGTGTGGCAAAGCCACCATTCATAATTCTTTCATACATGTCACTCGTGAGTCATTGCATATCCCGGTACACCGCCGGAGGCATTCATATAGAGTCATATTTCGTTCTAAGTATCGAGTTGTAATTGTTGAGTTGTAAGAAAAATAAAAGTGCGATGATCATCATTATTAGAGCATTGTCCCAGTGAGGAAAGGATGATGGAGACTATGATTCCCCCACAAGTCGGGATGAGACTCCGGACGAAAAATAAAAAAAAGGAGAAAAAGAAAAGAGGCCATAAAAAAGAGAAAACGCCCAAATAAAAAAATGAGAGAAAAAGAGAGAAGGGACAATGTTACTATCCTTTTACCACACTTGTGCTTCAAAGTAGCACCATGATCTTCATAGTAGAGAGTCTCTCATGTTATCACTTTCATATACTAGTGGGAATTTTTCATTATAGAACTTGGCTTGTATATTCCAATGATGGGCTTCCTCAAAATGCCCTAGGTCTTCATGAGCAAGCAAGTTGGATGCACACCCACTTAGTTTCTTTTTGAGCTTTCATATACTTATAGCTCTAGTGCATCTGTTGCATGGCAATCCCTACTCACTCACATTGATATCTATTGATGGGCATCTCCATAGCCCGTTGATACGCCTAGTTGATGTGAGACTGTCTTCTCCCTTTTTGTCTTCTCCACAACCACCACTCTATTCCACCTATAGTGCTATATCCATGGCTCACACTCATGTATTGCATGAAGATTGAAAAAGTTTTGAGAATGTCAAAAGTATGAAACAATTGCTTGGCTTGTCATCGGGGTTGTGCATGATTTAAATATTTTGTGTGGTGAAGATAGAGCATAGCCAGACTATATGATTTTGTAGGGATAACTTTCTTTAGCCATGTTATTTTGAGAAGACATAATTGCTTTGTTAGTATGCTAGAAGTATTATTATTTTTATGTCAATATGAACTTTTGCCTTGAATCTTTCGGATCTGAATATTCATTCCACAATTAATAAGAATTACATTAAAATTATGCCAAGTAGCACTCCGCATCAAAAATTCTATTTTTATCATTTACCTACTCAAGGACGAGCAGGAATTAAGCTTGGGGATGCTTGATACGTCTCTAACGTATCTATAATTTTTGATTGCTCCATGCTATATTATCTACTGTTTTGGACATTATTGGGCTTTATTATCCACTTTTATATTATTTTTGGGACTAACCTATTAACCGGAGGCCCAGCCCAGAATTGTTGTATTTGCCTATTTCAGGGTTTCAAAGAAAAGGAATATCAAACGGAGTCCAAACAGAATGAAACCTTTGGGAACGTGATTTTCTCATCGAATAAGACCAGAGAGACTTGGACCCTACGTCAAGAAATAAAACAGGAGGCCACGAGGTAGGGGGGCGCGCCCACCCCCACCAGGCGCGCCCTCCACCCTCGTGGGGCCCATGTTGCTCCACCGACGTACTCCTTCCTCCTATATATACCTACGTACCCCCAAACGACCAGATACGGAGCCAAAACCATAATTCCACCGCCGTAACTTTCTGTATCCATGAGATCCCATCTTGGGGCCTATTCCGGAGCTCCGCCGGAGGGGGCATCGATCACGGAGGGCTTCTACATCAACACCATAGCATCTCCTATGAAGTGTGAGTAGTTTACCTCAACCTACGGGTCCATAGTTAGTAGCTAGATGGCTTCTTCTCTCTTTTTGGATCTCAATACAACGTTCTCCCCCTCTCTTGTGGAGAACTATTCGATGTAATCTTCTTTTTGCGGTGTGTTTGTTGAGACCGACGAATTGTGGGTTTATGATCAAGTCTATCTATGAATAATATTTGAATCTTCTCTGAATTCTTTTATGTATGATTGGTTATGTTTGCGAGTCTCTTCGAATTATCAGTTTGGTTTGGCCTACTAGATCGATCTTTCTTGCAATGGGAGAAGTGCTTAGCTTTGGGTTCAATCTTGCGGTGTCCTTTCCCGGTGACAGTAAGGGTAGCAAGGCACGTATTGTATTGTTGCCATCAAGGATAAAAAGATGGGGTTTTATTCATATTGCATGAGTCTATCCCTCTACATAATGTCATCTTGCTTAAGGCGTTACTCTGTTTTTAACTTAATACTCTAGATGCATCCTGGATAGCGGTCGATGAGTGGAGTAATAGTAGTAGATGCAGGCAGGAGTCGGTCTACTTCTCTCGGACGTGATGCCTATATACATGATCATACCTAGATATTCTCATAACTATACTCAACTCTGTCAATTGCTCAACAGTAATTTGTTCACCCACCGTTGAATACTTATGCTCTCGAGAGAAGCCACTAGTGAAACCTATGGCCCCGGGGTCTATCTTTATCATATTGATCTCCTACTACTTAGTTATTTCCTTTGCTATTTACTTTGCCTTTATTTTACTTTGCATCTTTATCATAAAAATACCAAAAATATTATCTTATCATACCTATCAGATCTCACTCTCGTAAGTGGCCTTATAGGGATTGACAGCCCCTATTTGCGTTGGTTGCGAGGATTTATTTGTTTTGTGCAGGTGCGAGGGACTCGCGCGTAGCCTCCTACTGGATTGATACCTTGGTTCTCAAAAACTGAGGAAAATACGTACGCTACTTTGCTGCTTCATCCCTTCCTCTTCGGGGAAAACCAACGCAGTGCTCAAGAGGTAGCAATCGCACTCTCTAGTAAAAAATGGCAGGAAATCTCGTGAGCGCTAAAGTTTCTGTTTTTTACAGCATGATCGCAAAAACTTCCCCCAAGTCTTCCCAAAGGTTCTACTTGGCACAAACACTAATTAAAAGCATAAAACCACATCTAGACAGAAACTGGATGAATTATTTATTACTAAACTGAACCAAAAAGCAAGAAACAAAAATAAAATTGGGTTGCCTCCCAACAAGCGCTATCATTTAACGCCCCTAGCTAGGCATAAAAAAATAGATCTAGGTATTGTCATGATAATGATAAGGCAAATCGCGTAAACTTATATCATACTCCCTACATTCAGCGGAAAGTTTCCTTTGTAGCAAGTAAAAGTAATCAAAGGGCTAAATTTAATAGGACAAAAGTCCCCAACATCAAGCTCGGGAGGTATTGATTCCTCCTTTGGCCCCTCATATTGCACAACCAATTCATCATTATAAGCATTCTTTTGGCAAAAAGTCATGAGCCTTTGTTCAAGGGAAAAACCTAACCCATTGTTTTGGATAGCAAAATTAACATTAATTTCAGAGATCCTGTCAACAAGAACATCGGTAGGAACCTTCTTTCTAATGTTTTTGTTAAAAGCAATGTGATCTAAAGATCGTAAGCGCATTATGTCCTCTTGATAAAAAAGGATTGCTTCTATGGGAGGAGGGCCAGCATCCACCCTATAATGCGCAAAAATTTCATTGGCCTCTTTTATTATAAATCTGAACTCATGAGCTAAAAATATGATAGCTGCTTGCTTAACAGAAGAATGCTCAATATTAGAAAATTCTAGAAAGATCCTCTGTATGAAAGGATGCATATGGGTAAATTGTCTTTCAAGTTCAACAACAAGCAACGATATAACATCCACAAGACTACTAGTTTTATGAAGAATAGACCCGCTCATGGTGGGCAAAGCACCGGCACAAGTAAAGAAATCTTGGATAACTCTTTTTCCAATAATATTACCACTACCAATCCAAAACTTTTTAGTGTGTAAAACAGTAGGTTCTTCATGAGGATCAACAAAAGCATCCAAGTTTTCCATGTTATTACCACTATCCTTATCAATGATAACCTCCCCAATTTTATACATGATGGAAGCAAGAGGCAAGCAAAAAGAGGCGAACAAAAAAGAGGCGAGTAAAACGGCAAGGGTGAAGTGGGGGAGGAAAACAAGAGGCAAATGGAAAATAATGTAATGCGAGGGATAAGAGTTTGTGATGGGTACTTGGCATGTCTTGACTTGTGCGTAGATCTCCCCGGCAACGGCACCAGAAATCCTTCTTGCTACCTCTTGAGCACTGCGTTGGTTTTCCCTTGAAGAGGAAAGGGTGATGTAGCAAAGTAGCGTAAGTATTTCCCTTAGTTTTTGAGAACCAAGGTATCAATCCAGTAGGAGACTACACGCAAGTCACCTCGCACCCACACAAACAAATAAGAACCTTGCAACCAACGCGAGAAAGGGGTTGTCAATCCCTTCACGGCCACTTGCAAAAGTGAGATCTGATAGAGATAATAATATAAATATTTTTGGTATTTTTATGATATAGATTGAAAGTAAAGATTGCAAAGTAAAATAGATTGGAAACTTATATGATGGAAAATAGACCCGGGGGCCATAGGTTTCACTAGTGGCTTCTCTCAAGGTAGCATAAGTATTATGGTGGGTAAACAAATTACTGTCGAGCAATTGATAGAAAAGTGCATAATTATGATCATGTATATAGGCATCAGGTCCGCGACAAGTAGACCGAAACGATTCTGCATCTACTACTATTACTCCACACATCGACCTCTATCCAGCATGCATCTAGAGTATTAAGTTCATAAGAACAAAGTAAAACATTAGGCAAGATGACATGATGTAGAGGGATAAACTCAAGCAATATGATATAAACCCCATCTTCTTATCCTCGATGGCAACAATAAAATACGTGCCTTGCTGCCCCTGCTGTCACTGGGAAAGGAGACCGCAAAATTGAACCCAAAGCTAAGCACTTCTCCCATTGCAATAAAGATCAATCTAGTAGGCCAAACCACACTGATAATTCGAAGAGACTTGCAAAGATAACAAATCATACATAAAAGATTTCAGAGAAGAATCAAATATTGTTCATAGATAATCTTGATAATAAACCCACAATTCATCGGATCTCGACAAACACACCACAAAAAGAATTACATCGAATAGATCTCCAAGAAGATCGAGGAGAACTTTGTATTGAGATCCAAAGAGAGAGAAGAAGCCATCTAGCTAATAACTATGGACCCGAAGGTTTGTGGTAAACTACTCACACATCATCAGAGAGGCTATGGTGTTGATGTAGAAGCCCTCCATGATCGATTCCCCCTCCGGCGGAGCTCCAAAAAAGGCCCCAAGATGGGATCTCTTGGGTACAGAAGGTTGCGGCGGTGGAAATGGGGTTTCGTGGTGCTCTTGGATGTTTTCAGGGTATATGGATATATATATATATATATATATATATATATATATATATATATATATATATATATATATAGGAGGAAGAAGTACGACGGTGGAGCTGTGAGGGGCCCATGAGGGTGGGGGCGTGCCTGCCCCCCTGGGCGCGCCCCCTGCCTCGTGGCCTCCTCGCTTATTTCTTGACGGCCACTCCAAGTCTCCTGGATCATGTTTGTTCCAAAAATAACTCTCCGGAAGGTTTCATTCCATTTGATATTCATTTTCTGTGAAACACTGAAATAGGCAAAAAACAAGAATTTGCACTAGGCCTTTGGTTAGTAGGTTAGTCCCAAAAATAATATAAAAAGATATATTAAAGCCCATTAAACATCCAAAACAGATAATATAATAGCATGGAACAATCAAAAATTATAGATAGGTTGGAGACGTATCACTCCCCCTTCCCCTTTATAGCCAAGAGGAGGCCAACCGCCGGCATCCACGGTCTAAGGTAATAATGACCTTTTTCTGCATGCGGCAGGGACTCGTCAAGTCAGGCAGTTGTCGAGGCAGCATGGGGAAGCGGAGACGCCCACGTCCAATCAATCGCGATGCGTCAAACGAGGCCATAGGCTGTTGGGGCCCACAGCGCTCCGCACTTGCCCCTTGGCTTTGCCTCGAAGCCAAGCCCGAGCGCGCCTTGGGCCCGGGGGCTACTGTCGACGTCCTGGGAGTGGGGGTCCCCAGACTTGCCTGCCTGCAGCCCGCGGCGTGGCTCCACCAGCGGCCCTGTACGGCCCATCTTCACCAACAAACACTCAAGACCCTCGCGAGGGGCCAAGCCTCGTCGCGAACAACGCAAGACCTCCTCGGGGGCGGCCTCACCAGGCTGGCTCGCAAGGGGCGGAGAGATCAAGGCAAGGGGCACCTCACGAGGTCCCTGTGACGCAAGCCATGACGACCAAGGCCAAGCAGGCACCAGGCGGGCGCCAGCGTGCGCAGTGTCCTCGTTTGCTCTTTGGTGCTAAAGAAGCAAGCGCAAGCGCGGAGTCCCGAGGCATCAAACAAAGGTTTCCATATTGGTGCAACGAGACCAAGACCAGCAGGACGGCATGACGGAGGTCACCGTGGAGCCCAAGACAACGTCATCACCAGAGCCTTTGGCAGGCGAAGACCATCTTTTGTTAGGATAGCCTGTACTAGTTGTCCCCCTTCAAACTGACCGTTGTGGGATCCCTTCCCGCCTAATATTTGGGAAGAGGACCCGGGCCTCTATAAATAGGGTTAGCTGCCACCTTAGGAGGGGGAAAAAGAAGGATCCTCGACCACATCAAGCTCATCAAGCACAAGAGCACCTCTCCTCGGGAGGCTGATCTTCCCATGTAACTGTTCATCCCCAGCCCAAGAGGCAATCCACCACACCACACTGGAGTAGGGTATTACACCACATTGGTGGCCCGAACCAGTATAAATCTTGTGTTCCTTTGTTCTACGAGTTCGACATGCTAAGGCTTGAGATTGTGGTGAGGGTGAGAGCTTGGGGGAGGAAAGATCTTCGTGCACACCCAAGTGTTCGAATCTCAAGGGTTTTGCCAGAACCCGAAATCCGACATAAGCCTCTTCCATGAGCAAAACATCATCAGCACCAAGACTTCATGGGTGTTAGAATCATTACAATGTAATCAAGATTATTGACTCTAGTGCAAGTGGGAGACTGAAGGAAATATGCCTTAGAGGCAATAATAAAATTGTTATATATATTTCCTTATATCATGATAAATGTTTATTATTCATGCTAGAATTGTATTAACCGGAAACTCGATACATGTGTGAATAGATAGACAAAACATAGTGTCCCTAGTATGCCTCTACTAGACTAGCTTGTTAAACAAAGATGGTTAAGTTTCCTGACCATAGACATGTGTTGTTATTTGATGAACGTGATCACATCATTAGGAGAATAATGTGATGGACAAGACCCATCCGTTAGCTCAGCATAATGATCGTTAAGTTTTATTGCTATTGCTTTCTTCATGACTTATACATATTCCATTGACTATGAGATTATGCAACTCCCGAATACCAGAGGAACACATTGTGTGCTATCAAATGTCACAACGTAACTGGGTGATTACAAAGATGCTCTACAGGTGTCTCCAAAGGTGTTTGTTGGGTTGGCATAGATCGATATTAGGATTTGTCACTCCGAGTATCGGAGAGGTATCTCTGGGCCCTCTCGGTAATCCACATCATGATAAGCATTGCAAGCAATGTGACTAATGATTTAGTTGTGGAATGAGGTATTAGGAAACGAGAAAAGAGACTTACCGGTAACGAGATTGAACTAGGTATGAAGATACTGATGATCGAATCTCGGGCAAGTAACATACCGATGACAAAGGGAATTACGTATGTTGTCATTGCAGTTTGACCGATAAAGATCTTCATAGAATATGTAGGAACCAATATGAGCATCCAAGTTCTGCTATTGGTTATTGACCAGAGATGTGTCTCGGTCATGTCTACATAGTTCTTGAACCCGTTGGGTCCGCACGCTTAACGTTTGATGACGATTTGCATTATGAGTTATGTGTTTTGGTGACTGAAGATTGTTCGGAGTCCCGAATGAGATCACGGACATGACGAGGAGTCTCGAAATGGTCGAGAGGTAAATATTGATATATTGGACGATAGTATTCAGACACCAGAAATGTTTCGGAATGTATCGGGTACATATCGGAGTACCGGAGGGGTTACACGAACCCCCGGGGGAAAGATATGGGCCATATGAGGGAGGCAAGGCAGCCCACAAGGGGGTGGTGCCCCCCATGGGGAGTCTGAATTGGACTAGGGGAGGGGCGTGTCCCCCCTTTCCTTCTCCTCCTCCCTCTCCTTCCCCCTCTCCCCTTCCGGTAAAAAGAACGGGGGCCGAATTGGACTAGGGGTCCAATTGGGACTCCTCCCACTTGGCGCGCCCTAGGCCGGCCTCCACCCCTCTCCCTCCTTTATATACGGGGGTAGGGGGCACCTCTAAGCCCATCAATGTTCTTAGCCATGTGTGGTGCCCCCCTCCACCGTTTACTCCTCCGGTCATATTGTCCTAGTGCTTAGGCGAAGCCCTGTGTGGATCACTTCACCATCACCGTCACCATGCCGTCGTGCTGATGAAACTCTCCCCTCAACACTTTTCTGGATCAAGAGTTCGAGGGACATCATCGAGCTAAACATGTGCTGAAATCAGAGGTGTCGTACGATCGGTACTTGATCGGTTGAATCGAGAAGACCTTCGACTACATCAACCACGTTAAACTAACGCTTCCGCTTTCAATCTACGAGGGTACGTGGACACACTCTCCCCCTCTCCTTGCTATGCATCTCCTAGATAGATCTTGTGTGAGCGTAGGAATTTTTTTGACATTGCATGCTACGTTTCCAAACACGCAGACGCCAGTATGCCTCCTCGTCCGTGTAAATAACTGTAAGCTGGTCCTCCAGATCTTACCTAAGCAGCCATTCCTCGGCCGAGAGGCCCGTGGCGTCTGCTCGAAGATCCGGGGCTGGATGGCTACGAGGAGAGCTTTCTTTCGCTCCCAAATGTCCTGCCCCAGGTTGGCATCCCACCTTTCATGAATTGTCGCAAGAACTTGGCACATAAATGCCGGGAGTCGACGATCGAGAGGGAGCGATGAGGGGTCACGCGAGCCTCATGCCATCGTGCGGCCACCGCGATAGTAAACCCCGGCTAATTCAGCCAGAAGGTTTCAAAGCGGAAGTGGGGTGGCTGGGGGCGCTCATTCTCCCAAGAGAGGATGAGGGGGACGTGATGGGAGCCAATCCGAGTTATCACCCGGAGCGACGCTAGGGGGTAGTGGATGTCCCACTCAGGAGATATGAAGACCTGGTCGAGGACCGAGCGGGTCGGATCCACTTGGCGATTGGTCCAAGTAAACATGGCACCAACTCTATCTAGCTCGTGAAGCCCCATATCCACGATGGAGTCATTCAACATCTGCATCCGGGGGAAGTTGACCAAATTATTGCTCTTATCTTCCTCCGACCAGATGACGTTAAAGTCGCTGCCCACCACCACCGACAGCTGGGCAGCCGTGACCTTCCTACAGAGCTCAGTGCGGAAGGCCTCATAGCGGCAGTGATCCGCTGGTCCATAGACCGCTATGACCTCCCATTTGAAGTTTAGGGCCCGCTCAAAAATCTCCATGCTAACAAAGAACTCACCCCGGTCCATGCTTCCTACCTCAAAGGTGGCATCCTTAACACCTAGAAGGATTCCACCCGAGTGGCCCGTGCTCCCACTAGATGGGAGTCAATGCCAAGCAAATAGGTTAGAGCTCAAATGTTCGAGCTCCGAGAGGGAGAATTCTGTATGCATCATTTCTTGGATGGCCAAAATATCGATTCGCTTGTTACTCATGTACTCGATCAATTGGCGGCGTCGGTCATCTTGATCAAAGCCGCGGATGTTCCAGAAGAGGGTTCGCATCACGAGATCTTCGAGGGGGCCTCTTGACCCAAGACTCCGGACGCGCTCTAGGCGCGGAGAGCTGCGGTGCAGGAGCGGGTGCGGCCCCGGATCTCAGCAAGATCGGCCACTGCACGCGGCTGAGCGCTCGGGGTGGCCTCAGTAGAGGAACAGGTGTGGGCCTAAAGGCGCGCACGGGTCTCGGCAAGGCGCCCATCAAGGATCTGTCGTGCGTGAATTGCCTCAATCTGAACTAACGAGGGGCTAATCTCTCCCCTGAACACGATGGCCGAGTCCACAGCCACCTTTGCGAGGTGGCCCAGCGGTGCCGACTCTAGAGCAGAAACGACCAAGTAGCGGGAGTACCCGGGATGGACGGAGTACCTGGCTCCATGTTTCGGGCAGCAGCCAGGAGCTCTGCCCACTCGGGGATAGGCAGAGCTGGGCTGCCCTCCGGCCTGGCCACCTCGATCAGTGCACTGCGGCGAGAGGACGTTACCGGAGTCGAGGTTGATCTGCCCTGCCTGGAGTATGCCGCAGTCTGAGGAGGAAGTGGGGGCGGCCACAGGAGTGGTCACCACCGCCGATGACCCACCGGAGGCGATGCACGAGGAGGCCAGGGGCAGGACCGGTGCAGACATGATCCGGACTGCGACGGGAGCCAGCGTAGTCGGGGTCATGGTGGCACCAGGGGGATCGGTCACCCCCAGGTCCGGCGGGACCGGCTCATCGAGAGGAGCTGAGAGGAGCAGGTCCAAGTCAATCCCCACCACCCCGGAGGGCGCGGCCGCTGTGGGCGGGAGCTGGGCAGCAAGGGTCGAGTTGGCCTCGATGGAGAGAGTAGCGATGATGCCGGAGGGGGTACCGTCGGGGGAGCGAGGGGACGATGCCAGGAAGACCTGAAGGCTCGCGTCAGACGCGTCGCTGCCTTCAGCGGGAGGCGGAGGGGCCGAGGAGTGGGATCGGCTGGCCCCTGCGCCAACCCTGGCAGCCGAGGCGGTAGGCTGGTCGTGGTGGCGACTGTCCTCGGAGTCATCATCGTCCTCCTCCGAGCTGCAGTTGTGGCCGTGGTGGGGGTCTCAGTCGCTATGATGGCCCCCCATGCCCCCACCATCGGGGCCACCCCCCCCCCAAGAAGCTGTCATCGGGGATGCGGGGGCGGCCAATGTGGTTGGGCGGCTTGGGGGAGATCCGGAGGTCGAAACCCTGGTCGTTGAAGAACACTCGAACCGTGGCTCGGAGCTTGGACGAGTCAAAGGATTTGACCTTTACTCGCACCTCCTCCTCCTCCTTGCGGAGAGAGAGCTCGTCCACCACGACCACCTTGCCGATAATGCGGGACATGTTCCGAATGACCCTCTCTGAACGAGCAATGCCAGGGAGGCCGCCGATGAGGATCCATGTTGTGTCCAGCACGGCTACCGCCAAGGGGTCCCGGATAGGCACAGAGATGTCCACCATTAGCTTGTTGAGAGCCAGGGTGATGTCGCCGCTGCGGGTGCCATAGCCATGGCTAACCGCATTGGGGAACACCGCCGAGAACTAGTTGCCAGCCAACAGGGTGACCTGCCAATCCCAGGTGCAGTGGTTGAGCTCTGCCTCGATCATCTCCGGAGAAGCCACCCCATCAGCATGGTGACCATCGCCAGGAGCGAAGGGGAGGGCGGAGGGATGTCAGGCACCTCGATGTGGAAGTAGCCGAGGCCATCGATCCCATGCCCATACATCATCAACTCTTCTGACACCGGGCCGTCTGGGCATAGGAACGCCAGATGACCGGGTTCCGAGCACATGTAGCAGCACTGAGGACGCGTACATGCCACCTGAGAGTGCTCGGCGATGCCGCAGTTGAAGCATTTCGCGAGGTCGGAGGAGTGGTCTTCGGGAGCATTGCGGTCGAAGCGGAGGCTGCCGGATCACGAGGAGGACCAACGGGCAGGGTCGAGCCATTGTCGCGGCCCAGCCCTCTCTTCTTCTTCCACATGGCCCCCTAACGGCCCCGACCCGCACCATGCCGGAGGAGGGGAAGCTCGGTTCGCCACGCGGGGGCTGTGTTGAGGAACGTTGCAGAAAATTAAAATTTTCCTACGGTTTCACCAAGATCCATCTATGAGTTCATCTAAGCAACGAGTCTAGGGAGAGAGTTTGCATCTACATACCACTTGTAGATCGCGTGCGGAAGCTTGCAAGGTGATGATGTAGTCGTACTCGACGTGATCCAAATCACCGATGACCAGCGCCGAACGGACGACACCTCCGCGTTCAACACACGTACGGGACGGGAGACGTCTCCTCCTTCTTGATCCAGCAAGGGGGAAGGAGAGGTTGATGAAGATCCAGCAGCACGACGGCGTGGTGGTGGATGCAGGGCGTCACAGCAGCAGGGCTTCGCCGAGACTACGAGGGAGAGACGTAACGGGGGGAGGTGGAGGCGCCAGGGGCTGGTGTATGAAGTCCCTCCTCTCCCCCACTATATATAGGGGTGCCTAGGGGGGCTGGTGCGCAGCCTAGGAGATCTGATCTCCTAGGTGCGGCGGCCAGGGGGGGTTTTCCCTCCCCCCAAGGCACCTAAGAGGTGCCTTACCCTCCTAGGACTCTTGCCCCCTTAAACCCTAGGCGCATGGGCCTATGTGGGGCTGGTGCCCTTGGCCCATTAGGCCAAGGCGCACCCCCCTACAGCCCATGTGGCCCCCCGGGACAGGTGGACCCACCCGGTGGACCCCCGGGACCCTTCCGGTGGTCCCGGTACAATACCGATAACCCCGAAACTTGTCCCGATGCCCGAAATAGCACTTCCTATATATAATTCTTTACCTCCGGACCATTCCGGAACTCCTCGTGACGTCCGGGATCTCATCCGGGACTCCGAACAACATTCGGGTTTCTGCATATCCATATCTTCATAACCCTAGCGTCACCGAACCTTAAGTGTGTAGACCCTACGGGTTCGGGAGACATGCAGACATGACCGAGACGCTCTCAGTCAATAACCATCAGCGGGATCTGGATACCCATGATGGCTCCCACATGCTCCTCGATGTTGTCATCGGATGAACCATGATGTCGAGGATTCGATCAAACCCTGTATGCAATTCCCTTTGTCAATCGGTACGTTACTTGCCCGAGACTCGATCGTCGGTATCCCAATACCTTGTTCAGTCTCGTTACCGGCAAGTCACTTTACTCGTACCGTAATGCATGATCCCGTGTCCAACACCTTGGTCACATTGAGCTCAATATGATGATGCATTACCGAGTGGGCCCAGAGATACCTCTCTGTCATACGGAGTGACAAATCCCAGTCTCGATCCGTGTCAACCCAACAGCTACTTTCGGAGATACCTGTAATGCACCTTTATAGTCACCCAGTTACGTTGTGACGTTTGGTACACCCAAGGCACTCTTACGGTATCCGGGAGTTACACGATCTCATGGTCGAAGGAAGAGATACTTGACACTTGCAAAGCTCTAGCAAAACGAACTACACGATCTTTTATGCTATGCTTAGGATTGGGTCTTGTCCATCACATCATTCTCCTAATGATGTGATCCCGTTATCAACGACATCCAATGTCCATAGTCAGGAAACCATGACTATCTGTTGATCACAACGAGCTGGTCAACTAGAGGCTTACCAGGGACATTGTGTGGTCTAAGTATTCACACGTGTATTACGATTTCCGGATAATACAGTTATAGCATGAATAAAAGACAATTATCATGAACAATGAAATTTAATAATACTTTTATTATTGCCTCTAGGGCATATTTCCAACAGTCTCCCACTTGCACTAGAGTCACTAATCTAGTTACATTGTGATGAATCGAACACCCATAGAGTTCTGGTGTTGATCATGTTTTGCACGCGAGAGAGGTTTAGTCAGCGGATCTGCGACATTCAGATCCGTGTGCACTTTGCAAATCTCTATGTCTCCATCTTGAACATTTTCACGGATGGAGTTGAAACGACGCTTGATGTGCCTGGTCTTCTTGTGAAACCTGGGCTCCTTTGCGAGGGCAATAGCTCCAGTGTTGTCACAGAAGAGTTTGATCGGCCCCGACGCATTGGGTATGACTCCTAGGTCGGTGATGCACTCCTTCACCCAAATCGCTTCATGTGCTGCCTCCGAGGCTGCCATGTACTCCGCTTCACACGTAGATCCCGCCACGACGCTCTGCTTGCAGCTGCACCAGCTTACTGCTCCACCATTCAACATATACACGTATCCGGTTTGTGACTTAGAGTCATCCAGATCTGAGTCGAAGCTAGCGTCGATGTAACCCTTTACGACGAGCTCTTCGTCTCCTCCATAAACGAGAAACATGTCCTTTGTCCTTTTCAGGTACTTCAGGATATTCTTGACCGCTGTCCAGTGTTCCTTGCCGGGATTACTTTGGTATCTTGCTACCAAACTTACGGCAAGGTTTACATCGGGTCTGGTACACAGCATGGCATACATAATAGATCCTATGGCTGAAGCATAGGGGATGACACTCATCTCTTCTTTATCTTTTGCCGTGGTCGGTGACTGAGTTGAGCTCAGTCTCATACCTTGTAACATAGGCAAGAACCCCTTCTTGGACTGATCCATTCTGAATCTTTTCAAAATCTTATCAAGGTATGTGCTTTGTGAAAGACCTATGAGGCGTCTCGATCTATCTCTATAGATCTTGATGCCTAATATATAAGCAGCTTCTCCAAGGTCCTTCATTGAAAAACACTTATTCAAGTAGGCCTTAATGCTGTCCAGAAATTCTATATTATTTCCCATCAGGAGTATGTCATCTACATATAATATGAGAAATGCTACAGAGCTCCCACTCACTTTCTTGTAAACGCAGGCTTCTCCATAAGTCTACATAAACCCAAACGCTTTGATCATCTCATCAAAGCGAATGTTCCAACTCCGAGATGCTTGCACTAGTCCATAAATGGATCGCTGGAGCTTGCATACTTTGTTAGCGTTCCGAGGATCGACAAAACCTTCCGGCTGCATCATATACAGTTCTTCCTTAAGATGCCCGTTAAGGAATGTTGTTTTGACGTCCATCTGCCATATCTCATAATCATAGTATGCGGCAATTGCTAACATGATTCGGACGGACTTTAGCTTCGCTACGGGAGAGAATGTCTCGTCGTAGTCAATCCCTTGAACCTGTCGATAACCCTTAGCGACAAGTCGAGCTTTATAGATGGTAACATTACCATCCGCGTCCGTCTTCTTCTTAAAGATCCATTTGTTTTCTATCGCTCGCCGATCATCGGGCAAGTCTGTCAAAGTCCATACTTTGTTTTCATACATGGATTCTATCTCGGATTTCATGGCTTCAAGCCATTTGTTGGAATCCGGGCCCGCCATTGCTTCTTCATAGTTCGAAGGTTCATTGTTGTCTAACAACATGATTTCCAGGACAGGGTTGCCATACCACTCTGGTGCGGAACGTGTCCTTGTGGACCTACGAAGTTCAGCAGTAACTTGATCCGAAGTACTTTGATCATTATCATGGTTTTCCTCTTCAGTTGGTGTGGGCATCACAGGAACGGTTTCCTGTGCTGCGTCACTATCCCGCTCAAGAGGTAGTACTTCATCGAGTTCTACTTTCCTCCCACTTACTTCTTTCGAGAGAAACTCTTTTTCCAGAAAGCATCCGTTCTTGGCAACAAAGATCTTGCCTTCGGATCTTAAGTAGAAGGTATACCCTATAGTTTCCTTAGGGTATCCTATGAATACGCATTTTTCCGACTTGGGTTCGAGCTTTTCAGGTTGAATTTTCTTGACATAAGCTTCGCATCCCCAAACTTTTAGAAACGACAGCTTAGGTTTCTTTCCAAACCATAATTCATACGGTGTCGTCTCAACGGATTTAGACGGTGCCCTATTTAAAGTGAATGTAGCTGTCTCTAGAGCGTATCCCCAAAATGATAGCGGTAAATTGGTAAGAGACATCATAGACCGCACCATATCCAATAGAGTGCGATTACGACGTTCGGACACACCGTTTCGCTGAGGTGTTCCAGGCGGCGTGAGCTGTGAAACGATTCCACATTTCTTTAAGTGTGTACCAAATTCGTGACTTAAGTATTCTCCTCCACGATCTGATCGTAAGAATTTTATCTTTCGGTCACGTTGATTCTCCACCTCATTCTGAAATTCCTTGAACTTTTCAAAGGTCTCAGACTTGTGTTTCATTAAGTAGACATACCCATATCTACTCAAGTCATCTGTGAGAGTGAGAACATAACGATATCCTCCGCGAGCCTCAACGCTCATTGGACCGCACACATCGGTATGTATGATTTCCAACAAGTTGGTTGCTCGCTCCATTGTTCCGGAGAACGGAGTCTTGGTCATTTTACCTAAGAGGCATGGTTCGCACGTGTCAAATGATTCATAATCAAGAGACTCTAAAAGTCCATCGGCATGGAGCTTCTTCATGCGCTTGACACCAATGTGACCAAGGCGGCAGTGCCACAAGTATGTGGGACTATCGTTATCAACTTTAAATCTTTTGGCATCTACACTATGAACATGTGTAACATTACGCTCGAGATTCATTAAGAATAAACCATTGACCATCGGAGCATGACCATAAAACATATCTCTCATATAAATCGAACAACCATTATTCTCAGACTTAAATGAGTAGCCATCTCGTATTAAACGAGATCCAGATACAATGTTCATGCTCAAACTTGGCACTAAATAACAATTATTAAGGTTCAAAACTAATCCCGTAGGTAAATGTAGAGGCAGCGTGCCGACGGTGATCACATCGACTCTGGAACCATTCCCGACGCGCATCGTCACCTCATCCTTCGCCAGTCTCCGTTTATTCCGCAGCTCCTGCTGTGAGTTACAAATATGAGCAACGGCACCGGTATCAAATACCCAGGAGTTACTACGAGTACTGGTAAGGTACACATCAATCACATGTATATCAAATATACCTTTGGTGTTGCCGGCCTTCTTATCCGCTAAGTATTTGGGGCAGTTCCGCTTCCAGTGACCCTTCCCCTTGCAATAAAAGCACTCAGTCTCAGGCTTGGGTCCATTCTTTGACTTCTTCTCGGTAACTGGCTTACCAGGCGCGGCAACATCTTTGCCGTCCTTCTTGAAGTTCTTCTTACCCTTGCCCTTCTTGAACTTAGTGGTCTTATTGACCATCAACACTTGATGTTCTTTCTTGATTTCAGCCTCTGCTGACTTCAGCATCGAGAACACTTCAGGAATGGTCTTTTCCATTCCCTGCATGTTGTAGTTCATCACAAAGCTCTTGTAGCTTGGTGGGAGCGACTGGAGGATTCTGTCAATGACCGCCTCATCTGGGAGGTTAATGTTCAGCTGGGTCATACGGTTGTGCAACCCAGACATCTTCAGGATGTGCTCACTGACAGAACTGTTCTCCTCCATCTTACAACTGTAGAACTTGTCGGAGACATCATATCTCTCGACCCGGGCATGAGCTTGAAAAACTAGTTTCAGCTCTTCGAACATCTCATATGCTCCGTGATGCTCAAAACGCTTTTGGAGCCCCGGTTCTAAGCTGTAAAGCATGCCGCACTGAACGAGGGAGTAATCATCAGCGCGAGACTGCCAAGCATTCATAATGTCTTGGTTCTCTAGGACGGGAGCGTCACCTAGCGGTCCTTCTAGGACATATTGTTTCCTGGCAGCTATGAGGATGATCCTCAGGTTCCAGACCCAGTCCGTATAGTTGCTGCCATCATCTTTCAGCTTGGTTTTCTCTAGGAACGCGTTGAAGTTCATGTTGACATTAGCGTTGGCCATTGATCTACAAGACATATTTGCAAAGGTTTTAGACTAAGTTCATGATAATAAAGTTCTAATCAAATTATGAACTCCCACTTAGATTAGACATCCCTTTAGTCATCTAAGTGTTACACGATCCGAGTCGACTAGTCCGTGTCCGATCATCACGTGAGACGGACTAGTCATCATCGGTGAACATTTTCATGTTGATCGCATCTTCCATACGACTCGTGTTCGACCTTTCGGTCTCCGTGTTCCGAGGCCATGTCTGCACATGCTAGGCTCGTCAAGTTAACCCTAAGTGTTTTCGCTGTGTAAAACTGTCTTACACCCGTTGAATGTGAACGTAAGAATCCATCACACCCGATCATCACGTGGTGCTTAGAAACGACGAACTGTAGCAACGGTGCACAGTTAGGGGAGAACACTTCTTGAAATTTTATAAGGGATCATCTTATTTACTACCGTCGTCCTAAGTAAACAAGATGCATAATACATAATAAACATCACATGCAATTATATAGTTGTGACATGATATGGCCAATATCATATAGCTCCATTGATCTTCATCTTCGGGGCTCCATGATCATCTTGTCACCGGCTTGACACCATGATCTCCATCATCATGATCTCCATCATCGTGTCTTCATGAAGTTGTCACGCCAACGACTACTTCTACTTCTATGACTAACGTTTAGCAATAAAGTAAAGTAGTTTACATGGCGTTATTCAATGACACGCAGGTCATACAAAAATAATGACAACTCCTATGGCTCCTGCCGGTTGTCATACTCATCGACATGCAAGTCGTGAATCCTATTACAAAGAACATGATCTCATACATCACAATTCATCATTCATCACAACTTCTGGCCATATCACATCACATGATCAATCGCTGCAAAAACAAGTTAGACGTCCTCTAATTGTTGTTGCATCTTTTACGTGGCTGCAATTGGGTTCTAGCAAGAACGTTTTCTTACCTACGAATCACCACAACGTGATTTTGTCAACTTCTATTTACCCTTCATAAGGGCCCTGTTCATCGATTCCGCTCCAACTAAGGTGGGAGAGACAGACACCCGCCAGCCACCTTATGCAACTTGTGCATGTCAGTCGGTGGAACCGGTCTCACGTAAGTGTACGTGTAAGGTTGGTCCAGGCCGCTTCATCCCACAATACCTTGAGCAAGAAAAGACTAGTAGAGGCAAGTAAGATGACAAAATCCACGCCCACAACAAAGTTGTGTTCTACTCGTGCAAAGAGAACTACGCATAGACCTAGCTCATGATGCCACTGTTGGGGAACGTTCCAGAAAATTAAAATTTTTCCTACGGTTTCACCAAGATCCATCTATGAGTTCATCTAAGCAACGAGTCTAGGGAGAGAGTTTGCATCTACATACCACTTGTAGATCGCGTGCAGAAGCTTGCAAGGTGATGATGTAGTCGTACTCGACGTGATCCAAATCACCGATGACCAGCGCCGAACGGACGGCACCTCCGCGTTCAACACACGTACGGGACGGGAGACGTCTCCTCCTTCTTGATCCAGCAAGGGGGAAGGAGAGGTTGATGAAGATCCAGCAGCACGACGGCGTGGTGGTGGATGCAGGGCGTCACAGCAGCAGGGCTTCGCCGAGACTACGAGGGAGAGACGTAACGGGGGGAGGTGGAGGCGCCAGGGGCTGGTGTATGAAGTCCCTCCTCTCCCCCACTATATATAGGGGTGCCTAGGGGGGCTGGTGCGCAGCCTAGGAGATCTGATCTCCTAGGTGCGGCGGCCAGGGGGGGTTTTCCCTCCCCCCAAGGCACCTAAGAGGTGCCTTACCCTCCTAGGACTCTTGCCCCCTTAAACCCTAGGCGCATGGGCCTATGTGGGGCTGGTGCCCTTGGCCCATTAGGCCAAGGCGCACCCCCCTACAGCCCATGTGGCCCCCCGGGACAGGTGGACCCACCCGGTGGACCCCCGGGACCCTTCCGGTGGTCCCGGTACAATACCGATAACCCCGAAACTTGTCCCGATGCCCGAAATAGCACTTCCTATATATAATTCTTTACCTCCGGACCATTCCGGAACTCCTCGTGACGTCCGGGATCTCATCCGGGACTCCGAACAACATTCGGGTTTCTGCATATCCATATCTTCATAACCCTAGCGTCACCGAACCTTAAGTGTGTAGACCCTACGGGTTCGGGAGACATGCAGACATGACCGAGACGCTCTCAGTCAATAACCATCAGCGGGATCTGGATACCCATGATGGCTCCCACATGCTCCTCGATGTTGTCATCGGATGAACCACTATGTCGAGGATTCGATCAAACCCTGTATGCAATTCCCTTTGTCAATCGGTACGTTACTTGCCCGAGACTCGATCGTCGGTATCCCAATACCTTGTTCAGTCTCGTTACCGGCAAGTCACTTTACTCGTACCGTAATGCATGATCCCGGGTCCAACACCTTGGTCACATTGAGCTCAATATGATGATGCATTACCGAGTGGGCCCAGAGATACCTCTCCGTCATACGGAGTGACAAATCCCAGTCTCGATCCGTGTCAACCCAACAGCTACTTTCGGAGATACCTGTAATGCACCTTTATAGTCACCCAGTTACGTTGTGACGTTTGGTACACCCAAGGCACTCTTACGGTATCCGGGAGTTACACGATCTCATGGTCGAAGGAAGAGATACTTGACACTTGCAAAGCTCTAGCAAAACGAACTACACGATCTTTTATGCTATGCTTAGGATTGGGTCTTGTCCATCACATCATTCTCCTAATGATGTGATCCCGTTATCAACGACATCCAATGTCCATAGTCAGGAAACCATGACTATCTGTTGATCACAACGAGCTGGTCAACTAGAGGCTTACCAGGGACATTGTGTGGTCTAAGTATTCACACGTGTATTACGATTTCCGGATAATACAGTTATAGCATGAATAAAAGACAATTATCATGAACAATGAAATATAATAATACTTTTATTATTGCCTCTAGGGCATATTTCCAACAGGCTGATACTGGCGGGATGGCGCAAGGGGCGGGCTCTATGGGCTGTTGCTGGGGTCGAGGAGGGGACCGGGAGCAGCCACCGCGAGCAGGGGAGCGGCGGCGCTGGCTGCGCCAGTCCGTCGCCGGGAGCGGGGAGCGGGAGCGAGAATGCCCCCTGTGGTCCGCGCGACCAGGAGACCGGCACGGCGGAGAGCGACGGTCGTCACGAGGAGTGGACCGGCGGCCATCGCGGGATGAGAGTTGCCGGCAGGGTCACGCCGGTCGTCGGCGCGACATTTCGGGCCGGCCCTCGCATCGCCAGATTCACACGGCATGCCGGCCAGGGGCAGCGGCGCAGGGAGGGAACGGAGGGAGCTGGAAGTGGGGAGGGAGGAGCGAACGAGGGTTAGGGTTGGATTGGGGAGGAGAGGACTCGATGGAGGAGGTTGAGGGAAGCCTGCAGGAGGCCAAATCGGTCGACCGGAAGGACGGGCCGGCCCAGCAAGTGGCCTCCCCAGACTAGGCTGGCTTGCAGATGGCACGGCCTGTGGGAGTGGCCAAGGCCCAGACAGCACGCGGCTCACGAGAGCGCCGCCCACGGGCGCACGGCCTAGCCAGCGGGGCGGGGAACCAGCGGTTAGGGTTTCCCCTGACGCCGTGACCACCGCTGCGGCCGGTGCCGGCGCCGGTGCGGATGCCACGGCGAGCCAGGAGCGGCGCGAGGGGCCGCTGGGTGAGAATTGCAGGGCGGAGGAACCGAACGTGGCGATGAATGGACGGAAGGGGGAGCGGTGGAGAGAGACCAGAGGGCATGCCGGTGCCATGGCCGGCGGCCGGGGCGGCGCGCAAGGCGTGATGACACCAGCGGAGGGGACGGCGGAGCGCCATGAACGGCGGGCACAACCTTGGTCGGACCGCCCCGCGACGCCCCACCCTGAGCGTGGCGATGGCGAGCGGTCCTCGATCCCAAGGTGGCCTTTTGGCGTGGCGTCGGCGGGAGGGGTGCCGCGGCCCACCGGCGCGACTGCTGGAGGGCCGGGCAGCCACGCCGGGGCAACAGCCCTTTCTCCGCGCAGGTCACGGCCTAGCGCCCCGGGGCTCCCGGCGGACGACTGGCCGGCCAGCATCGACATCGTCGTCCTCTGCAACGTCGGCCCAACGCAACGCCGGAGCCACCGGGGAGGCCGCGGAGGGCGGGAGGGGGCCGCCGGGCAAGGCGTTAGTGGCGGCCGCGGCCGAGGCGGGGCACGCCGGAGCCAGGGCTGCCGGCGACAAGGGTGCGGGCGACGCGGCGCCGTCGGGGTCGCAGGAGCAGCTCGCGGGTTCCATCAAGTCCACTAATTCCAATGAGGACCGGTGCCGAAAATAGTGTTTTGTTTCATGTAGAGTCAAAAGAAATAGTGATTTTTTTGTTCAACCTTTACTGGATATTCTGGGAAGTTCTTGCCTGCTTTTGTTGATGGTTTGTCTCCTGGTATAAGAATGTTATTCAGAGATATGGGATGGATTGTGTTCTTAATTTTGTCAGAACTGAGGTCCCTCTTAGGTTTGTCAAGTTGATTGCTGCTAGGTTTGATGTATATTGCATTCATTTCTAGAACCTTTTTCGTAGTTATTGCTTAACTTGCAATTTCATTGTATGTATAGTTTTAGGGTCAATCAACACTGTAAATTCAAGTCAATGCCAATGGAAATTAAGTGTAATTTCAGTGTATTTGCACTGTGGTTTGAGCGATTTTACTGTATAAATTTAGGGAAATTACTACTGTAATTCATGTGCAAAATTGAGTG
>NC_041388.1:444503751-444505280 GCF_002162155.2 Triticum dicoccoides
GGAAATTACACTGTGATTCTTGTGCAACTCACTGTAAGTCGCAGCAGTTACAATGTATTTTTCAGGGCAATTTTGTTTTTTGTTAGGTTGGTTTGTCTATGTTGGGTAACATCACTTTTCTATATAGTTTTGGGGTTTGTCAAAGTTAGGTGATAGCACTCTCTTAGTGTGAAAACTGCAAACCTACAGATTTACAGCGTAATTCAACTGCACATTTACACTGTAATTCCACCGTAAAACTGTAAATGTACTACTATAAATTACAAATAAGGCTTGACAAAATTACACTAATTTACAGTGGTACTCTACAGTTCTTTTACAGTGGCAATCTGCAGTTCTTACTGTGCTAATATGCAGCAGTTTTTTCATAATTTGAAAGCGTACTCATGTAATCACAGTGCCATGTTTGTTCTACAGTTGATCTACTTTGTTTTCATGTACCACTGTTTTGTTGTTTTGGAAGTGAGTCATGAGTGCAATCGGTTTGGCCATTGTAATATTTTCACTGTATTTTTTGGAAGTCCAGTAATGCCACTCTAATATTTACACAGTATCAGTGTAAGTTCTGCGTAAATACACTGTAATCACAGATTATCTATAAGTGTAATTTACAAACAGTACGTATGTAAAATACACTGTAATTTTAGAAGTTTTAGTGCTAATTTTAACTCTGAATTGTATGTATCTAGACTGTAACTCTCAAGATATCATCGTTAGTACACTGTAATGACAGTGTAATTATCACTTCAATTTTTTTCTCCCAAATGACCGTGTAAGTTCAAGTTCTGGCCAGAATGTCACAAGACCCGATGTATAAACTCGGAGCAAATTTGTGCTGGAACTCAAAACATAAAAAAGAGTGATTCATGTTACCAGCCCAAGGCACGCGCATGTATCAATTTTATTCATTTGTTCAACTAACTTCAGTCAAGATATATTCGATGTATAACTCGATATACCACTACCAGAGCAGCAGAGCTTGTCACACTACGTATGGGGTAGGCACGAGCACCAGCGGTGTCTTGCGGTGGAAGGTCAGCCTACCGGCCTCCTCCATGCTCACCTTCTCGGCCAACGTCCCCTCCGACAGCTCCCACTCAAAGCCGTACAACATGTTGGCCAACGTGAACTCCACGTTCGCCACCCCCATGACCAGTGCGGGGCAGATTCGCCGGCCGGCGCCGAACGGCATCAGTTCCAAGTGAGCGCCACGGAAGTCCACCTTGCCGTGCCTCCCGCCGGCCTCGAACCTCTCCGGCTCGAACTCCTCCGCGTCCTGCCCCCAGCTCACGGGGTCCCTCCCGATGGCCCACGCGATCACGAGCACCCGCGACCCCGCCGGCACGTCGTAGCCGCCGATCTCCACCCTCCGCAGCGTCTCCCGCGGCAGAAGCAGCGTAATCGGCGGGTGCAGCCGCAAGGTCTCTTTGACGACCATCTTCAGGTAGGTCAGCTTCGGTAGGTCGTCCGGCTGCACCCGCTGCTCGTTGCCGGCGACCACGGCCCTGATCTCCTCCTGCGCTTTCTTC
>NC_041388.1:444505343-444507751 GCF_002162155.2 Triticum dicoccoides
GCCTGTCCACCTGCTCCCGCCGTGCGGCCCAGGCGGCTCCGACGCCGCGCGCGCCGAGGAGCTCCGCGGCGAAGAGTCCGCGCATGTCGCGCCAGTAGGCGCCGTATGGCGAGAAGGAGATGCTCTTGCACCCGTAGGAGAGCCGCGCGGGTCCCGGAGACGCGGGGCGGCTGCAACAGTCGGCGTCGTGGGCCTTCATGACGTCGCGCGCCGCAGCCGCGGACGAGACCACCACCGTCGTCATCGCGCCGAGGCGGAGTAGCATGACGGGGCCGTGCCGCCCGGCCAGGTCGCGCAGGTTGCGATGCGGTAGAGGGCCCAGTTGGTGGAGGTTGCCGAGCACCGGCACCCGCTTCGGGCCCGGCGGCAGCTTCAGCCGCCCTTCCTCGGTGATGCGCTTCGTCACCAGCAGGTACGAGACGACGGGGATGAGGATGCCGGCTAGGAGGAGGAGGGGTAGTGAGAAATCCATCGTCTCGGCCGGAGGTTTAGCTAGCTCACTCACCGACGAGGTGCTGCTGCTCGTGGACGGTCGTCGGGGGTTTATAAAGTGACTGGCAAGGACCTTATGATTGGAAGCCATTGATTGTAAGAAAGAATGACGAGGGGCCCACATCCCCCCTGAAAATTGGGAGGAGGGTAGAGATTAGGAAGCTAATTGGTTTGATGTCAAAAATTGGCATGCCAAATTTTGGCAACTGTTAAATGTTGGCAAGAGAATGGTTGCATACCAATTTTCGTTGCCAATCACACAAAAAGTTAGAGGTGAAGATTAGGAGGATAATGCCAAATTTTGGCAATTGTTAAATGTTGGCTAGAGATTGGTTGCATACCCATTTTCGTTGCCAATCACACAACAGGTTGGTGGCAGAGATTAGGAGGCTAATTGGTTTGATGCCAAAAAATTGACATGCCAAATTTTGGCAACTGTTAAATGTTGGCAAGAGAATGGTTGCATACTAATTTTTGTTGTCAATCACACAAAAACTTAGGGGTGAAGATTAGGAGGCTAATTAGTTTGATGCCCAAAATTAGCATGCCAAATTTTGGCAAGTGTTAAATGTTTAGAGATGGTTGCATAACAATTTTCGTTGCCAATCACACAAAAGGTTGGGGGGAGGGGTGGAGATTAGGAGTCTAATTGGTTTGATGCCAAAAATTCAGGGGGCGATTAGGAGGCTAATTGGTTTAATGCCAAAAATTGGCATGTCAAATTTTAACAACTATTAAATGTTGGCTAGAGATCTATTGCATACCAATTTTCATTGCCAATCACACAAAAGGTTGTCAAATGTTGGAAACTTTTGATTTTGCCAAATGTTGCTTGCCAAATATTGGTAACAAACCAATCAGCCTCTAGTTAACGAACACATCCCGTAATAGTCCGTTGGTTTAGAGTTTTCACAATGGCATGGTGAAGGTTTAGTAAATCATTTGACACCAAGTACCATTTGATCCAACATTGAAATTCCTATAAGATTTTAATTCTTAACTCTAAAAATAAACACTACAATTTGTTTTTGCACTAGATGAACAATTTCTTATATTGCTGAATGTGTTTTTAGTTATTTATGAACAACTTTAGTTAGTTAATTCTCCGTCGACTGAGGGCTAGTTGCTCCCGTAATATTCCCATGATATGCATGCTATCGCTCTTAATTTTATGACATCTACATGTTGTCTTGCCGTTATTTTAGATCCCTTTGGGAAGATGAAAAAAATCCAGGGCAATGACTTGTGGACTCCATCTTCTCACCACCTGATCGGCCGGCGGCACGTGGCATGCCGCTTCTATGTTTTGAGAGTTGGATCGGTTGGTTATTTTGAACTTGCTCACCATATATGCCATATCACTATACTACCAAAAAACTTGTAGGTTGCTCACCACATATGTGTCATGTGGAATCGGTTGAACCTAGCTACTGACGTATGTATGCATCATTTTGGTGATTAGAGGGAGAGCAAGGATTAGAGCGAGTATGGACTTAGATTTTCTAATGCAATAAGAACTGTTTATTTCGGAGTTCGGATGATACATGTGTAGTTTGACGTGGCATGGTAATCGCTCTATCAATTCTTTAAAGTCATTTGACATTATTGGTTACTGGTCACACCTCGCCACCACCTGGTCATGGACCAGCTCAATAAGGTGTTGCAACGTTTTGTGTGTGTGGATACGGGGACCAAGCCCTCAACCGTCCTCGTCCCATGTAGACGCACCTAGCCATCACATGTTGTGCGCTTGCGTACTGTACCAGGCATCCTACTCGTTGTAGTGGGATGCAACCACAATTGATGGCGAGCATCCTTCGAGGCGTCATCTCGATCTCTGCTAGCTTCAAGTTGTCGTTTTATAGGAGGCCAACCTTGTCATAGCTATACGTTCAACCTATAATCTTAGAGCATCT
>NC_041388.1:444508172-444547800 GCF_002162155.2 Triticum dicoccoides
GCGACGTCTGGGGTCGAACCAGCGTTTATTTCGGCGTGGGGGTGATGGCATTCCCAGTCGCCTCCCCCAGGTCGCCCCCAAATCGGCGCAAACTTGGCAATTTGATTCAAATTTGTACAAACATGGCACAAACTTGGTGGTTCCATTCAAATTTGTACAAAAAAACAGAAAACAAACTACGCCTACTACGCCGCTGCCGCCGCCCGCCTTCTACATCCCGAGGAGTTTGTAGAACCTGGTGTAGTCACCGCCGTCATCGTCATCGTCGTCGCCGCCCTGCAGCCCGGCGGAGCATCCACCGTCCCTGTTGCACCCCTGACTAGGGTCGCCGACGCGCACGGGGTTGGATGACCCGGGCGCATCCTCATCGTCGCTGTCGAGGACGACGACACCATCCTCGTCACGTCCGCGGCGCCGGGCCTTGATCTCCTCGTAGGCCCGGTGCTGGCGCTCCACCTACTCGCGAACGTAGTCCGCCGTCGCCCACTTGGGGGCGGTCTCGTCGGCGGCGGCCATCTCCGTTTGCTCCTTCTTGACGGGGAGCAACACCGGCTCAGTCTTTGGCCGAACGAGGCGGAGGGAATGAGGGGACGGGCGGCCGCCCTCATTGATGACGAGGGCGCCACTACGGGTGTGGCACCCAAGCGGCGTCTCCTGCGGCTCCGACTTGATGGGGCGGAGCACCGGCGACCCGGAGGAGAGCGAACCGGAACCCAACGACGAGGAGGTCGCCGCCTCCATTTGCCGTGGCATCTAGGAACTACCGCGGCGGCGAGAGAAGGGCGGGGGCGACGGGTACTCGAGGCGCACTGTGTTGCCGGTCTCAATGTGGTCGAGGACGGCCTCGGGGGTGCGGCCGGGCATGCCCCACCATTCGCGCCGCCGGTCGGTGTTGAGGCGGCCGCGGGGGATGGTGTCGTTGGTGGAGGCGACCTGGTCTTCGTGGCGGCGGTCGAAGTACATCGTCCACAGCATGTGGGTGTCGGCGGCGTACCTCGGCTCGTTCCGCTGCGCCTTTGACAACGACGAATGGATGCAGGCGATCTCGGCGCGCCGTTCAGCCCCGGTGGGCACCCGGGGCACCTGGACGTCACCAGCGCTCAGCCTCCACAAGCACGACACCCGCACGTCTGGGGGTGTTGGGTAGTCGGCCTCGTAGAGGAGGCGCGCCTCATCCTCGCGAAGATGGCGTCGGCCGAAGCAGTTCACCACCGCGGCGTCGCCTTGGTAGCACTCGACCATTGCTCGTCGGCGGGGAGAAGAGGGGGGAGAGTGGTGATAATCCCCATGTGCAAGGAATCATCATAGCAATTTCCAAAGGTGGAAGTGATAAGTATGGAGTGTCGAACCCACAAGGAGCTAAAGGTAAGATCAATATTCTCTCAAGCCCTATCTGCCACTGATACGACTCTACGTACACCGAACGTTTGCTTCCAACTAGCAACGAGAAATAAAACTAGGTTGTGGGTATGAAGAGGATAACTTTGTATGATATCGGAGAGCAAAAATATAAAAGTAGGTGTTGTTATCATGAAGTTAGAATATATTAGTAAATATTATAAATAGCGAGTGTGTAATAATGGTGGATCGGTGTGTGGAATTGTCCTAGGCAATCGTTAACAAGACCGGTAATCACTATTGCAGTTTCATATGAGGGAGAGGCATAAGCTAACATACTTTCTCTACTTGGATCATATGCACTTATGATTGGAACTCTAGCAAGCATCCGCAACTACTAAAGATCATTAAGGTAAAACCCAACCATAGCATTAAAGCATCAAGTCCTCTTTATTCCCATAGGCAACAACCCCCTTACTCGGGTTTGTGTTTCAGTCACTCACCAACCCACTATAAGCGAATCATGAACGTATTGCGACACCCAACAGCGGGAACCCCTCACACTTGCGTGACACGGCGGGCGCCATAGGACAGCATCAAAGTAAAACATACAACTCATACCAATCTAGATCAGCAATCAACCCAAAGACAAAAGATATCTACTCAAAACATCATAGGATGGCAACACATCATTGGATCATAATATATGGCATAAAGCACCATGTTCAAGTAGGGATTATAGCGGGGTGCGGGAGAGTGGACCGCGTAAAAGAGATGAGGATGGTGATGATGATGGTGATGTTGATGAAGACAATCACCGCGGCGATAATTCCCCTCCCAATGGCACTCCGGTGCCACCGAGAGAGAGGAGGAGAGGTTCTCCCCCTTGTGCTTCCTCCTCCATGGCCTCCCCCTGGATGGGGAGAGGTTCCCCCTCTGGTCCTTGGCCTTCATGGTGATGATGGCCCCTTCGGGATCCTCCTCCATGCCCTCCGGTGATGATGGCCCCCTCCGACAGGGCGCCAGAGAGGGCCTAGATTGGTTTTCGGTGGCTACGGAGGCTTCTGGCGGTGGAACTCCCGATCTAGGTTAATTTTCCAAGGTTTCTGTATTTATTGGAATTTTTGGTGTCGTCTCACGTCAAGGAGTTGCCCGAGGCGTCCACGAGGCAGGGGCCCACGCCCAGGGGGTGGGCGCGCCCCCACCCTCGTGGACAGCCCGGGACTCTTCTGGCCCAACTCTTTTACTCTGGGGTCTTCTTTTGGTCCATAAAAAATGTCAAAAATTGGCACGTCAATTGGACTCCGTTTGATATTCCTTTTCTGTAGAACTCAAAAACAAGGAAAAAACAGAAAGTGGCACTGGGCTCTAGGTTAATAGGTTAGTCCCAAAAACCATATAAAATAGCATATAAATGCATATAAAACATCCAAGGTTGATAATAAAATAGCATGAATACTTCATAAATTATAGATACGTTGGAGACGTATCAAGTGGCTTCCGTGGCGAGAAGAGACGAGAGAAGAGGCGAGGTGTGGCGATTGTGGCGTTCACCGGCGGGGAGGTCAGCTTTTATAGCCGAAGCGGGGCGGTGAGAACCTACTCGCCGGGTGCCTCGTGGCGGAAGCGGGCGGGACGCGCGGCGCGGCGCCTTCACTGTGCCGCCCGTGAGGCATCAATGGGAGGCTGACCGGCACGACATCCTAGGCATTGATTCCCGCGGGAACCGAGGTGATGAGGACGATGAAGCGGCATGTCGCTGACTCGGCGGGCCCATTCCCGTTCGTGCCAAAATCAGTTTCCCCAGCGCCCCCTAGTGCGCTGGGTTTGGCCTGGGTCCGTCGGCGCCAGTTTCGGCCCAAACCGGCGAAAAATGGGCTCCTGAGGACGTGTCTGGGCCGTTTTTTGGGCGCCGGCTAAAAGTGGCCTGGGGCCTGTTGGGGTGCGGCTGGAGATGCTCTTATGTACATGCTATACATTGGATCATGTACTATTTGAAACATATCAAAAGACAGAAACAAAAGAACTTATGGAAAGAAATTGGTGTTGCCTCACATGAGAGAATATTCTTTTTTTGTTACCCGAAACCGTAGAACGAGTCTGATAAGTGCCACACGTGTGGCACGAACACAAGGCAACCGTAAAATAGGGGGATGGAGTATCCCTCCTAGGGGATTTGTGAAGCTGAATGTTGATGCCTCTTTCGATCATGATCTCCTTCAAGGTACAACTGGTGCGGTCCTAAGAGATGATAAGGGAAGGTTCATCGTTGGAGGAAACTGGAGGATTGACTGGTGTGATAGTGTATTAACAGCTGAAGTTCTGGCTCTTCAATTTAGTTTATTCCTTGCACAGAAGGCGGGCTGCAATCGCCTTGTTGTAAACTCAGATAACATGGAAGTGGTCAACATAATCAAGAATGGAGGACACTCGGCGGGAGCGGCAGCTGCAGTTTTTGATGCTTGTTACTTTTTGGCTTGTGATTTCCTAGAGTTAAATTTGAACACTGTAATAGGGAAGCAACTAGAGTGGCCCATGAAATAGCTAGGTTAGCAAAATTTTCAGCCACTAGGGATTGATTTGAGGAGCCGATGAAGGATATTATACCTCTTCTTATGGATGATGTAACAATTATTTCTAATTAATAAATTTGAAGTTTTATTTCAAAAAAACACATGGCAACTCCGAACATTTCTAATTATGAAGGAAAGCTAGTCTATCTTAGAGATGTATTCTAGAAAAAAGTCTAACTTAGAGATGTATTCTAGAAAATGTCTAACTTAGAGATGGTGTTCGACCCAAACTTGAAGAGCTTCTGGAGAATAGGCCTTCCTGAAGTGGAAAAGTGATTGACACGAACAAAACATTTACAAAATCCTTCACTAAAGTGGCATATATTTGATCCTCAAAAAAAGTGGCATATACTTTCCATTGAGTCTAACATGAACTCATTACATTGACTTGTCATGTAGATCCACTACTACTCTAGGACACAAGCTTATCATCAAAGTCCGGCAAAACCCTAGTTATGAGATTACGGAAAAAGTCAAAGGGGACGAGCGTACAGCTCAGGGTGGTACTATGTTCCTCCTCCTGTTCATTCGGAGCTGCTTCCACATCCTCCCTACCTTCTCCTTCTCCACTAGCCACGGGGCATGTGAACGGCTTCTAAAGTAGATTCATGAAGTGTGTGAAGCCCTACAAAGGAATCCATATTTCACAAGAGAACCAAACACATGAAGAGACGCTTCAACTCCATCCGTGATTAAGTCTCGGAGGGAGACATAGTGATTTACAAAATACATACAGATCTGAATGTGGCAGACCCATTGACTAAGCCTCTTCCATGAGCAAAACATCATCAGCACCAAGACTTCATGGGTGTTAGAATCATTACAATGTAATCTAGATTATTGACTCTAGTGCAAGTGGGAGACTGAAGGAAATATGCCCTAGAGGCAATAATAAAATTGTTATTTATATTTCCTTATATCATGATAAATGTTTATTATTCATGCTAGAATTGTATTAACCGGAAACTCGATACATGTGTGAATAGATAGACAAAACATAGTGTCCCTAGTATGCCTCTACTAGACTAGCTCGTTAATCAAAGATGGTTAAGTTTCCTGACCATAGACATGTGTTGTCATTTGATGAACGTGATCACATCATTAGGAGAATGATGTGATGGACAAGACCCATCCGTTAGCTTAGCATAATGATCGTTAAGTTTTATTGCTATTGCTTTCTTCATGACTTATACATATTCCTTTGACTATGAGATTATGCAACTCCCAAATACCGGAGGAACACATTGTGTGCTATCAAACGTCACAACGTAACTGGGTGATAACAAATATGCCCTACATGTGTCTCCTAAGGTGTTTGTTGGGTTGGCATATATCGAGATTAGGATTTGTCACTCCGGGTATCGGAGAGGTATCTCCGGGCCCTCTCGGTAATCCACATCATGATAAGCCTTGCAAGCAGTGTGACTAATGAGTTAGTTGCGGAATGATGTATTATGGAACGAGAAAAGAGACTTTCCGGTAACGAGATTGAACTAGGTATGAAGATACTGACGGTCGAATCTCGGGCAAGTAACATGCCGATGACAAAGGGAATTACGTATGTTGTCATTGCGGTTTGACCGATAAAGATCTTCGTAGCATATGTAGGAACCAATATGAGCATCCAGGTTCCATTGTTGGTTATTGACTAGAGATGTGTCTCGGTCATGTCTACATAGTTCTTGAACTCGTAGGGTCCGCACGCTTAACGTTTATTGACGATTTGCATTATGAGTTATGTGTTTCGGTAACTGAAGATTGTTCGGAGTCCCGAATGAGATCACGGGCATGAAAAGGAGTCTCGAAGTGGTTGAGAGGTAAGTATTTATATATTGGACGATAGTATTCGGACACCGGAAGTGCTTCAGAATGTATCGGGTACATATCGAAGTACCGGAGGGGTTACAGGAACCCCCGGGGGAAAGATATGGGCCATAGGAGGGAGTCAAGGCAGCCCACAAGGGGGTGGTGCCCCCCCATGGGGAGTCCGAATTGGACTAGGGGAGGGGGCGTGGACCCCCTTTCCTTCTCCTCCTCCCTCTCCTCCCCCCTTTCCTCTTCTGGTAAAAGGAAAGAGGGCCGAATTGGACTAGGGGTCCAAGTGGGACTCCTCCCACTTGGTGCGCCCTAGGCCGGCCTCCTCCCCTCTCCCTCCTTTATATATGGGGGCAAGGGGCACCTCTAAGCACATCAATTGTTCTTAGCCGTGTGCGGTGCCCCCCTCCACCGTTTGCTCCTCCAGTCATATTGTCGTAGTGCTTAGGCGAAGCCCTGCGTGGATCACTTCACCATCACCGTCACCACGCCGTCGTGCTGACGAAACTCTCCCCTCAACACTTTGCTGGATCAAGAGTTCGAGGGACATCATCGAGCTGAACATGTGCTGAACTCAGAGGTGTCGTACGTTTGGTACTTGACCGGTTGAATCGAGAAGACCTTCGACTACATCAACCATGTTAAACTAACGCTTCCGCTTTCGGTCTACGAGGGTATGTGGAGACACTCTCCCCCTCTCATTGCTATGCATCTGCTAGATAGATCTTGCGTGAGCGTAGGAATTTTTTGAAATTGCATGCTACGTTTCCCAACACACAGACGCACGTATGCCTCCTCGTCCGTGTAAATAACCGTAAGCTGGTCCTCCAGATCGTACCTAAGCAGCCATTCCTTGGTCGAGAGGCCCGTGGCGTCTGCTCGGAGATCCAGGGTTGGATGGCTACCAAGAGAGCTTTCTTTCACTCCCAAATGTCCTGCCCCAGGTTGGCATCCCACCCTTTCATGAATTGTCGCAACAACTTGGCACAGAAATTCCAGGAGTCGATGGCCAAGAGGGAGCGATGAGGGGTCACGTGAGCCTCGTGTCATTGTGCAGCCACTGCAGCAGTAAACCCTGGCTAATTCAGCCAGAAGGTTTCGAAGCGGTAGCGGGGTGGCTGTGGGGTGCTCATTATCCTAAGAGAGGACAAGGGGGACGTGATCAGAGCCAATCCGAGTTATCACCCGGAGCGACGCTAGGGGACAGTGGATGTCCCACTCAATAGATACGAAGACCGGGTCGAGGACCGAGCGGGTCGGATCCACTTGGCGATTGGTCCAAGTAAACATGGCACCAACTCTATCTAGCTCGCGAAGCCCCATGTCCGCGATGGAGTCATTGAACATCTACATCTGGGGGAAGTTGACCAAATTATTGCTCTTATCTTCCTCCGACCGGATGAGGTTAAAGTCGCCGCCCACCACCACCGACAGCTGGGCAGCCGCGACTTTCCTACAGAGCTCAGCGCGGAAGGCCTCATAGCGGCGGCGATCTACCGGTCCATAGACCGCTATGACCTCCCATTTGAAGTTTAGGGCCCACTCGAAAATATCCATGCTAACGAAGAACTCGCCCCGGTCCATGCTTCCTACCTCAAAGGTGGCATCCATAACACCTAGAAGGATTCCACCTGAGTGGCCCGTGCTGCCACTAGATGTGAGTCAATGCCAAGAAAATAGGTCGGAGCTCAAATGTTCGAGCTCCAAGAGGGAGAATTCCGTACGCATCGTTTCTTGGATGGCCAGAATGTCGATTCTCTTGTTACTCATGTACTCAATCAATTGGCGGCACCGGCCATCTTGATCGAATCCACGGATGTTCCAGAAGAGGGTTCGCATCACGAGATCATCGGGTGCTGCTTGACCCCAAGACTCGGGACGCGTTCTGGGCGCGGAGGCCTGCAGTGCAGGAGCGGGTGCATCCCCGGATCTCAGCGGGATCAGCCACCACGCGCGGCTGAGCGCTCGGGGTGGCCTCAGTAGAGGAACAGGTGGAGGACTGAAGGCACGCACGGGTCTCGGCAAGGCGCCCATCGAGGATCTGTTGTGTGCGAATTGCCTCAATCTGAACTAACGGGGGGCTAAAGGAAATATTCCCTAGAGGCAATAATAAATTTGTTATTTATCTTTCGTTATATCATGATATATGTTTATTATTCATGCTAGAATTGTATTAACCGGAAACATAGTACATGTGTGAATACATAGACAAACGGAGTGTCACTAGTTTGCCTGTACTTGACTAGCTCGTTGAATCAATGATGGTTACGTTTCCTATCCATAGACATGAGTTGTCATTTTATTAATGGGATCACATCTTTAGAGAATGATGTGATTGACTTGACCCATCCGTTAGCTTAGCATGATGATCGTTTAGTTTGTTGTTATTGCTTTCTCCATAACTATACATGTTCCTATGACTATGAGATCATGCAACTCCCGAATATCGGAGGAACACTTTGTGTGCTACCAAACGTCACAACGTAACTGAGTGATTATAAAGGTGCTCTACAGGTGTCTCCGATGGTATTGGTTGAGTTGGCATGGATCAAGATTAGGATTTGTCACTCCGATTGTCGGAGAGGTATCTCTGGGCCCTCTCGGTAATGGACATCACTATAAGCCTTGCAAGCAATGTAGCTAATGAGTTAGTTATGGGATGTAGCATTACGGAATGAGTAAAGAGACTTTCCGGTAACGAGATTGAACAAGGTATTGAGATACCGACGATCGAATCTCTAGCAAGTAACATACAGATGACAAAGGGAACAATGTATATTGTCATGCGGTTTGACCGATAAAGATCTTCATAGAATACGTAGGAACCAATATGAGCATCCATGTTCCGCTATTGGTTATTGACCGGAGATGAGTCTCGGTCATGTCAACTTAGTTCTCGAACCCGTAGGGTCCGCACGCTTGACGTTCGGTGATGATTGGTATTATGAGTTTATGTGTTTTGATGTACCGAAGGTAGTTCGGAGTCCTGGAAATGATCACGGACATGACAAGGAGTCTGGAAATGGTCGAGACATAAAGATCGATATATAGGACAGCTATATTCGGACACCGGAAGTGTTCCGGGTGATTTCGGAGAAAACCGGAGTGCCGAAGGGGTTACCGGAACCTCCCAGGGAAGTATTGGGCCTTAGTGGGCCTTAGGGGAGAGAGAGAGCAGCAGCCCAGGAGGTGACGCGCCCCCCTAAGGGGAGTCCGAATAGGACTAGGGGAGGGGGCGCGGCCCCTCTTTCCCTCTCCCTCTCCCTCTCCCTCTCCCTCTCTTTCCTTCCCCCTTCCTCCTTCCTAGTAGGACTAGGAAAGGATGAATCCTACTCCTACTAGGAGGAGGATTCCTCCTCTCCTTGGGCGCCACTAGGGCCGGCCGGCCTCCCCCCTTGCTCCTTTATATATGGGGGCAGGGGGGCACCCTAGGACACACAAATTGATTGTTCCACGCCGTGTGTGGTGCCCCACTCCACCATAATCCACCTCGTTCATATCGTAGCGATGCTTAGGCGAATCCCTGTTCCGGTAGCAACATCATCGCCGTCATTATGCTGTCGTGCTGACGAAGCTCTCCCTCGAAGCTCTACTGGATCGTGAGTTCGCGGGACGTCACCGAGCCGAACGTGTGGAGATCACGGAGGTGACGTACCTTCGGTGCTGGGATCGCTCGATCGTGAAGACGTACGACTACATCAACCGCGTTGTCATAACGCTTCTGCTTACGGTCTACGAGGCTACGTAGACGATACTCTCCCCTCTCGTTGCTATGCATCACCATGATCTTGCGTGTGCGTAGGATTTTTTTGAAATTACTGCGTTCCCCAATAGTGGCATCCGAGCCAGGTGTATGCGTAGATGTTATATGCACGAGTAGAACACAAAGGAGTTGTGGGCGTGGGTATATACATATTGCTTGCCGTTACTAGTTGATTCTTGATTCAGCGGCCCAGACCGACATTACGCATACGCTTACGCGAGACAGGTTCTACCGACATGCTTCACACACAGGTGGCTGGTGGGTGTCAGTTTCTCCAACTTTAGTTGAATCAGATTAAACGAACGGGGTTCTTTCTGAAGATCAAAAAGCAATCACTATACCGCATTGTGGTTTTTTGATGCGTGGGTAAGAACGGTTCTTGCCCAGCCCATAGCAGCCACGTAAAACTTGCAACAAAAAAGTAGAGGACGTCTAACTTATTTTTGCATGGCATGTTGTGATGTGATATGGTCAAGACATGATGCTAAATTTTATTGTATGAGATGATCATGTTTTGTAACACAGTTATCGGCAACTGGCAGGAGCCATATGGTTGTCGCTTTATCGTATGAAATGCAATCGACATGTAATTGCTTTACTTGATCACTAAGCGGTAGCGATAGGCGTAGAAGCAATAGTTGGCGAGACGACAACGATGTTTCGATGGAGATCAAGGTGTCAAGCCGGTGACGATGGTGATCATGATGGTGCTTTGGAGATGGAGATCAAAGGCATAAGATGATGATGGCCATATCATATCACTTATATTGATTGCATGTGATGTTTATCCTTTATGCATCTTATTTTGCTTAGTTCGGCGGCAGCATTATAAGATGATCTCTCACTAAATTTGAAGGTATAAGTGTTCTCCCTGAGTATGCACCGTTGCTACAGTTCATCGTGCCGAGACACCACGTGATGATCGGGTGTGATAAGCTCTACGTTCACATACAATGGCTGCAAGCTAGTTTTGCACACGCGGAATACTCGGGTTAAACTTGACGAGCCTAGCATATGCAGATATGGCCTCGGAACACTGGAGACCAAAAGGCCGAGCGTGAATCATATAGTATATATGATCAACATAGTGATGTTCACCATTGAAAACTACTCCATCTCACGTGATGATCGGACATGGTTTAATTGATATGGATCACGTGATCACTTAGATGATTAGAGAGATGTCTATCTAAGTGGGAGTTCTTAAGTAATTTGATTAATTGAACTTTAAGTTATCATGAACTTAGTACCTGATAGTATTTTGCATGTCTATGTTGTTGTAGATAGATGGCCCGTGCTGTTGTTCTGTTGAATTTTAATGCGTTCCTAGAGAAAGCTAAGTTGAAAGATGATGGTAGGAACTACACGGATTGGGTCCGTAACTTGAGGATTATCTGCAAATCTGCAGAGAAGAATTACATCCTGGAAGCACCGCTAGGTGACAAACCCGCTGCAGAAGCAATGCCAGATGTTATGAACACCTGGCAGAGCAAAGCTGGTGACTACTCGATAGTTTAGGGTGTCATGCTTTACGGCTTAGAACTGGGACTTCAACGATGTTTTGAACGTCATGGAGCATATGAGATGTTCGAGGAGTTGAAGTTAATATTTAAAGCAAATTCCCGGATTGAGAGATATGAAGTCTCCAATAAGTTCTACAACTGCAAGATGGAGGAGAATAGTTCTGTCAGTGAACATATACTCAGAATGTCTAGGTACCACAACCACTTGACTCAACTGGGAGTTAATCTTCCTGATGATAGTGTCATTGATAGAGTTCTTCAATCACTGCCACCAAGCTCCAAGAGCTTCGTGATGAACTATAATATGCAAGGGATGGATAAGACGATTCCTGAGCTCTTCACAATGCTAAAGGCTGTGGAGGTAGAAATCAAGAAGGAGCATCAAGTGTTGATGGTCAACAAGACCACCAGTTTCAAGAAAAAGGGTAAAGGGAAGAAGGGGAACTTCAAGAAGAACAACAAGCCAGTTGCTGCTCAAGTGAAGAAACCCAAGTCTGGACCTAAGCCTGAGACTGAGTGCTTCTACTGCAAAGGAACTGGTCACTGGAAGCGGAACTGCCCCAAGTATTTGGCGGAGAAGAAGGATGGCAAAGTGAAAGGTGTATTTGATATACATGTTATTGATGTGTACCTTACTAATGCTCGCAGTAGTGCCTATTTGATACTGGTTCAGTTGCTAACATTTGCAACTCGAAACAAGGGCTACGGATTAAGCGAAGATTGGCTAAGGACGAGGTGATGATGCGCATGGGAAATGGTTCCAAAGTCGATGTGATCGCCGTCGGCATGCTACCTCTACATCTACCTTCGGGATTAGTATTAGACCTAAATAATTGTTATTTGGTGCCAGCGTTGAGCATGAACATTATATCTGGATCTTGTTTGATGCGAGATGGTTATTCATTTAAATCAGAGAATAATGGTTGTTCTATTTATATGAGTAATATCTTTTATGGTCATGCACCACTGATGAGTGGTCTATTTTTACTAAATCTTGATAGTAGTGATACACATGTTCATACTTCATAGTATTGAAGCCAAAAGATGCAGAGTTGATAATGATAGTGCAACTTATTTGTGGCACTGCCGTTTAGGTCATATTGGTGTAAAGCGCATGAAGAAACTCCATTCTGATGGACTTCTGGAATCACTTGATTATGAATCACTTGGTACTTGTGAACCATGCCTCATGGGCAAGATGACTAAAACTCCGTTCTCTGGAACAATGGAGCGAGCAACAGAGTTATTGGAAATCATACATACTGATGTATATGGTCTGATGAACATTGAAGCTTGCGGTGGATATCGTTATTTTCTCACCTTCACAGATGATTTGAGCAGATATGGGAATATCTACTTAATGAAACATAACTCTGTAACATTTGAAAAGTTCAAAGAATTTCAGAGTGAAGTGGAAAATCATCGTAACAACAAAATCAAGTTTCTACGATCTGATCGTGGAGGCGAATATTTGAGTTATGAGTTTGGACTTCATTTGAAACAATGCAGAATAGTTTCGCAACTCACGCCACCTGGAACACCACAACATAATGGTGTGTCCGAATGTCGTAATCGTACTTTACTAGATATGGTGCGATCTATGATGTCTCTCATCGATTTACCGCTATCATTTTGGGGTTACGCTTTAGAGATAGCTGCAGTCACGTTAAATAGGGCACCATCTAGATCTGTTGAGACGACACCTTATGAAGTGTGGCTTGGCAACAAACCCAAGTTGTCATTTCTTAAAGTTTGGGGCTGCGATGCTTATGTGAAGAAGCTTCAACCTGGTAAGCTCGAACCCAAATCGGAGAAATGTGTCTTCATAGGATACCCAAAGGAGACTGTTGGGTACACCTTTTATCACAGATCCGAAGGCAAGATATTCGTTGCTAAGAATGGATCCTTTCTAGAGAAGGAGTTTCTCTCATAAGAAGTGAGTGGGAGGAAAGTAGAACTTGACGAGCTAATTGTACCTTCTCCCTTATTGGAAAGTAGTTCATCACTGAAATCAGTTCCAGTGATTCCTACACCAGTAAGTGAGGAAGCTAATGATGATGATCATGAAACTTCTGATCAAGTTACTACCGAACCTCGTAGGTCAACCAGAGTAAGATCCGCACCAGAGTGGTACGGTAATCCTGTTCTGGAAGTCATGATACTTGACCATGACGAACCTACGAACTATGAGGAAGCAATGATGAGCCCAGATTCCACAAAATGGCTTGAGGCCATGAAATCTGACATGGGATCTGATACGTCTCCAACGTATCTATAATTTTTTATTTTTCCATGCTATTATATTATCTGTTTTGGATGTTTATGGGCTTTATTATGCACTTTTATATTATTTTCGGATTTACCTATTAACCCAGAGCCCAGTGCCAGTTTCTGTTTTTTCCTTTGTTTCAATGTTTCGCAAAAAAGGAATATCAAACGGAGTCCAAACGGAATGAAACCTTCGGGAGCGTGATTTTTGGAACGAACGTGATCCAGGAGACTTAGAGTTGAAGTCAAGGAAGCTTCAAGGAGGCCACGAGGTAGGGAGGCATGCCTGCCCCCCTGGGCGCGCCCCCACCCTCGTGGGCCCCTTGTGGCTCCCTTGACCGACTTCTTTCGCCTATATATATCAATATACCCTAAAAACATTAGGGACCAGAATAGATCAGAAGTTTCGCCGCCAGAAGCCTCCGTAGCCATCGAAAACCAATCTAGTCCCGTTCCGGCACCCCGTCGGAGGGGGGGAATCCCTCTCCGGTGGCCATCTTCATCATCCCGGCGCTCTCCATGACGAGGAGGGAGTAGTTCACCCTCGGGGCTGAGGGTATGTACCAGTAGCTATGTGTTTGATCTCTCTCTCTCTCGTGTTCTTAAGGTGGTATGATCTTGATGTATCGTGAGCTTTGCTATTATAGTTGGATCTTATGATGTTTCTTCCCCTCTACTCTCTTGTGATGATTTGAGTTTTCCCTTTGAAGTTATCTTATTGTAGCGACCCGACCCGAATGGATCAAGTCTCTGTGCTTATGTGTCATCCCTGGATCAGTATGCTGACACACACAGTACTCGAAGGATTTATAACAGAGGTAAATCACATGTATAAAGTAACGTAAATACTATTACCTCAATCCAAAATATAGCGGAAGCAACAAGGTTGTGGATTCCCATCAACACCAACGGCAAAGTTGAGTATAGGAAATCGTAACCCTAACGTACCACTTACTCGTCGTCTGAAAAGTCTGCAACATGAAAAGTTGCAGCCCGAAAACGGGTCAGCACATGGAATATGCTGGCAATGTAACACATAGAGAGTAATGAAAGAATAGGCTATACTACATGCATATATGGCTGGTGGAAAGCTCTATGGTTACAGTTTTGCGAAAAAGCCAATTTTTCCCTACATCAAAGGAATAATTTTGTTTAACTATCATGGTGGTTGTTAAACATTGAGAATGGTTGACAGCATCCTCAATCCCAATTAAAAGTACTCATTAAACCCAAACAAATTATAATAAGTAACGTGTTGAGATCAACAGGATAAACCAAGAACTAGATACTCAAAATGTCCATAACCGGGGACACGGCTAATCATGATTAGTTTGTTACTCTGCAGAGGTTTGCGCACTTTTCCCCACATGACTCGATCGCCTCCGTTTGTTTTCTCGCACTACATGGTGTTTGAGAAACGGATGACCGAGACATAGTCTTTCAGAAGCACTAGCACCTTACATGTGGGGTAGACCGGTACACCTACATCCCCTACATCTGCTAGTCCACCCCGTAAGAGTTCGCACAACTTAGTCAACTATGCTAGAGCCCATAGTAGCATGTGGCTGCACACGGAAGTTTCTAGCATGAAAAATCTTATGATCCCTTTGAGCCTGGGTGGCGGTCCAAAATAAAAACAGGCAAGTCCTGATAGACATCAGGTGCCTCAATCCACCCAGATGTGTGTTTAGGTTGCCACCTTAGATAAACCATTAAAATTATCAATCTCACATCTGTCATAGATATCACTCACCCAATCCACGTCTACTAGCATAGCATAGCATAATAAGCAAACGTAGAAGTAACTCCCAAGGTTTTATAAGTAACAGGTAATAGGTACTACCTCAATTCTACTTCCCAACCCACAATTTAATTAGATCCTAACAATGCAAGTGTTTGAGGGTTTGATCTAATGCAATAAAACTGGGTAGTAGGAAAGATATGATCAAGTGTTACTTGCCTGCAATGTTGATGAAGATGATTCGCACTCAAAACTCTTGATAGATCTAATCGTCATACTCCGGTCAATCTATCGTAGGCAAGCAATAGTAACCACACAATAAGTACTCATCTAATGCACAGGGAAAAATCGAACAAGAGAACGAACCAGAAAGTTCAACTTAAGAACTCCGGTTGCAAAGAAAGAACGAGCCGAACAAACGACGAAAAACAAACGGCGGAAGAAAACAACTCGGTTCTAGCAAGTTGAATCTAGGTCAAAATTTTACTGTAGCAAAAGCTTGTTCAAGTTGATTAGACGAAACGGCGGTTTCGAGATGAAACTCCAGGCGCTTGAATCACCTGATTCCGTTGAACGAGCGAGAAGATAAACTAGAACGAAGATCGGATCTGAGATCGCGATCGCGGAATAAATCCGACGAGAAGAAAAAGAAGAACGGTTATACGAACAGACGTCGTTAACCGGGAAATAATCGGTGATCACGTTCGTTGAGACGAACGGTCCGAAAGAAGAACGAAAACCAATCTAGGGTTTTTCGGAAAAGAGATCGAAACGAAAAACCGATCTAGAACACCGGAACGGTTTAGCGAAAAATCGGAAAGAAAACGAATCGGTAGAGAAGAAAAGAATCGGAACGGTTTATAAGAAAAACCGAACCGAGGGAAAGAAGAGACGCGGCGCGGTACCTCCGGCGAACGGCGGCGACGGCGGCGTTGACGCAGGGCGGCGGCGGCGCGGTGACGCATGGTGGCGGTGGCGGCACTAGGGCGCGGGGTTGGGCGGCGTTGGGCGCGGCGGCGATGCACAAGGGCGGCGGCGCGGGTGAGAGGCGCGGGGTGAGGCGCGGCTTGGGTGGTGCGGCGGCGCGGCGTGGGTGTGGCGGCGCGGCGTGGGGCGGCGGAGAGGAGAGGAGAGGTGTTGGTTTGATGTGTTTAGAGGGGGGGGTGCTTGGGTATTTATATTGGGGAGGGGAGGGTTTTGCTTGGGGTAGGGGACAAGAAATAGACTAGGATTAGGAAACAAAAGGAAAAGATCTAGAAATAGATACGGAATAAACGAACATAGGACAAGAGTCCTACTAAGACTAGGAAAGCAAGAAGCGGCGGCTCCCTGGTGCACGCGCGCTATGGCCTCTTGGCCGGCCGGCGGCTAGTGGCTTGGGCCTTTGGCCCAAGGCGCTGCGGATTTTTTTTTTAAACGGTCTCGCGCGCAGAAAAATAAATAAAAGAAAATCTAAACGAACTCCAAAATTAATAAAGTAAATTTTCCCCGACTCCTAAAAATGAGCCGAACAAAATGAACTTTTCTCCGGACCTAAAATAAAATTTTCAAAAACGCGCATTTTCCCTATCCGAATAAAATGCAAATAAAACTCCGGCAAACAAAATTTGATCTATTTATTAAATCTTCATTTTCCTAAATTTGGGAAAGTCATATTATTCCCTCTCTTATATTTTTGATAACGGAAAATAATTGAGGATGAAATAAATAAATCAAATGATCCTCTTTTCAATTCGAGAAAACTCTCAAATATGAAAATAACGAAATCTCCAACTCTCTCCAAGGGTCCTTGAGTTGCGTGAAATTTCTAGGATCGACCAAAATGCAAGAAAATAAATATGCATGATGATCTATTCCAAATTGAAAATAAATTCAAAGGGGCTTTGAATTTAATTCTTTGAAACTCCCAACTCATATTTCATATAATTTGAAGAAGTCATTTTATCTTCTCTCGTGAAAATCATTGAGTCGCATAAAGTCTCAGAATTGGGATATTTCCAAATGAAATTCAATTATTTTTCAAACACCCTTTTCATTTTTAAATGGAAGAAGTCATGTCATCTTCTCTCTAGGGTTTTGTGTTTGAAAAGCATTTGAATTCACGGAGAGCATAAAATGAAAAATGAAAGTTTGGGAAAGTCCTTTTATTCCCTCTCATTTAACTTTCAAAAGGTTTCGAATTCACTCACTTTCAGTCAATCAATCAAGCAATCAATCAAATCTATCTATTTGTTTATAACATTCCAAAATTTAGAATTTTGGGATGTTACAAACTACCACCCTTAAAAGGAATCTCGTCCTCGAGATTCGGAGAGGCTAGAAAGAATAGGTTAGGGTTTGGGGTCTTCTCAAAGTCCATCGATCATCTCCGCGGTCTCGGGTGCTACCACCCTTAGAAACATTGTTACGGTTCCATCAAAACTCATATACTCCATCCTTTTCGTTGACAGTGTCAGTCTTCTCAGATATTAAGGATAATCCCTTCTCTGGGCTCTTCCGGTAGTGGCATAACCTTTTCCTCAATTCCTTTGTCCTTTCATCTTGGTAAGGTTATCCCGAAACTGGGTCTTCATAGTTGACGGGTCTGACGCCAATGCTAAACAACTATCGATATCTCGTGGTGGTCAACAATTTATGGTTTCTCCTGCAGGAAATGAATCTGGGTTGATCCTCACCGTATAACCTACGGTTGGCAAAAGCTGTCGTGTACAAGGGAAAAATTACGTATACCATTCTAAGGTTTAACAAGGTTTAATATCGTCGTCTCTCTACTATAGGCAAGTCACTCAGATTTACCATCCCATATAGCAAAGCGAATAATAAGAGTAAGTCGGTATGGTGATCAATCCATCCCGCACCCAAATCATTACTATGTATACAGTTTAGCGAATCTCGCATACTAACACTCGGTCAACCTCACAAGCATTGCAGGATTTCTCTTGTCGATGAACCAAGTTCGGAAAATCCATAGATTCTGCAAGCCAAACAACCATCTATCGTTCCTTCACTACTTCCAGGTTTTGCGTAAACTCCTATAGAATCGTCGGTTGATACAAGTCGTAACTTCTTCCAGGGTTTTTCCTTCAGCAAGAGTGTGCTTGCTTCTTGGCAGGTCCTGGGGCCTGTGGGTTATGGCCCATCTCATCACTTGCAAATCTTGAACTCATCATCTGGGCAACTGATCATTATCCCAACATCCAACTTCCTGGCATACTTAAAATCCATGTACTGTCTCTTTTCCTTATATTTGCACCAAACGGGGACATGATTACTCAGACTCTTCATGGAATTTCCATTGATCCATATTTCCAACATCATACCTCCTTTATATCCAATAACACTTCATCTCTTCATCCTCGTGGGATGTCCCACATACCGTGATAAAACTTATACTTATGAAATCCATACTCCACATCATTATCCTTTCCGCGGTCAAGCGTCCTTATAGGGGAATATTGGCCATCTCTGCATGGCACTTCTTCAACTGGGAAACGTAAAACACATCTTGAACTCCTGACAGTCCTCCGGGTGACTCTAACTGGTTGGCCACTTCTCCATACGCTCCAAAACTCGGTATGGTCCTACAAACCTCGGGGCTAACTGTCCCTTAACTCCAATCCGTTTAACTCCTCGCAGAGGGAACACATGAAGACATGCTCTGTCTCCAATTTCATAGACTACCTCCTTGCGTTTTTAAGTCTGCATAACTCTTCTACCTGGACTGAGCTACCTTCAGTCTATCTCGAATCAACTTAACATTTTCTTCTGACTCCTTGATCACATTTGGTCCAAACAACTGACGGTCTCCAACTTCATCCCACATACTCTTGGGGCATCACACATATCGAGACAAAACTCGTATTTCATTTTGCCCAAAATCCATGCAGTGGAGTATCTTTATCCTTTCTGGGGTCAAAGGTTCTTACAGGGTACTACCACCCTTAAAATACACAAATCTTCCATAGACCATATTTCTCTTATCCTCAAAAATGGTCAAAATCCTCCTTCATAGAGTAGCAACTCATAAAATCCATATCAGTACCAACGAGGCTAACTTTATTAATTCTCAAATCATTACAATCTCCTGTTTTTCCATTACATGCCTCAATTCAATACCTCTATATAAAAGAAAATGTTCTCACTACCACTACTATATTACTTCTGTTACAAACTCAACTATTTATCACAAGTCTCCTTCTCCTTCGGACAACCTCTGGCAAAGTGCCCTGCTCCATTACAACGGAAACACATTACTTCTGACAGGTTTCGAGGTTTCCTCATGATCACATAGCCTCCTTGGATCCTTTTCTTCCCTCTTGGGCAATCATTGAAATAGTGCCCTGAATTTTTGCACCTGAAACATGTGATATGACTCAGGTCTTTCTTTGTGGAAATTGGGTTGTTCCTCGAATCCAACCTACTTCTCTTCCTGGACCTTTCCGTTCCAATCAGGGCTTCTATTTCCCGTGGGTCATATTCTACTTCCTCTGTCGGGAATTCTACTAGATTCCCGTTCATACAATTCTGGGAGATGTGTCCTTCTTCTCCACATGAATAGCATGACTTAGTGCAGGGTCTAATTGGCTCTTCTTTGGGTGTGTCCTCCACCTCTTTCTTCATCACAGGTTCTTCTAAACCTTCCATGAGAGCTCCTTTCCTTGCTTCTTCCTTCAGCTGGATGGTTCGTTGTACCATGGGATAAATGTGACACTGAGCAGGGTAGTGGGTAGTCCCTTGACACAAGAAACAAGTAATCTGTCTAGTTGGGCATTCTTCAGTTGGGTGACTTCCTTCACAATTAGGGCATTCATCCTTGTGTTCCTTATGGGTGTGCCCGATTTCTCCACAAATCTTGCATGCACAAGGTTTCTTCATATCCTTTCCATAAGGCTTCAACTTCTGGGACACAAACTGAGACTTTAGCAAGGTCAACTTAAATTCTTTCCAAGTGGTTACTCCTTGCCATCCATTGATGGTTTGGTACATCCTCCACCAAGTAGCAGCACCTCTTTCAAAGCATTGAAGAGCATGCTGGGCCATATCCTTTCCGACTATAGGGTTGTTCTCCATATGATCCTCCATGTTCTGAATCCATCGGTCTGTCTCCAATTGACTCATCGGTCCAGAAAATACAAGCTCATCGCCATTCATCCTCTATTGGGTTCAAGGGTTTGGGGTGAGATAAGAGAGATCAAGAGAGAGGAATGCACACAATACAAGCAAAAGTTTTGAAAAGACAGATTTTGTTGTGGCTGTCGAAAAAAACATCAAACAAATGACAGCTCACAAACGTCGCATCTAACGTAGGTATATAATAGGGGTTTGGTCTTCTAAAGGTCAATGAATCTTCAACGTCTCCAAACTCTTCAAGTCATGTTCATGTCTTCGATGGCTTCTTCCAATCGTGCTTGTCCTGCTCAAGTTCTTTTGCCAGATCATCTCTGTTGACGCGAAGTCTCTCGCGACGTCCTTCAATATTTCTGGAGTTACGTTCCAACTGCCGGTTTCAACATCCTTGACATGATCCATGATCCTACTGTCCTTCAGTTATTGTCAAATCTCCGGTATCTCGATGTTTTGCTCCTTCATCTTGTCTACTTTCAGCTTCTGGGTCCTGAGTTCTTCACCAATTGCCTTATTGTCAAATATTGCTTCTTGTAGGTCCATCTTAACTTCCTGATGTAACACTCCAGATCCTGGTGAATACACCAGCTAAGGTTAACACTCCAACGTTTGCAGATAGATGCTCCATCAGCTTCCTACCATCCAATCCTTCCATGCATCTGCATGCTTTAACTCCGCACGGTGACAATAGCATAGGCGGGCGATAACATCATGGATAGCCGTGTCTATGCCCATGTTACTGCCATGAGCTTTCATTTCATGATTGATATCTCCTGTCTTAGAGTTTTCTTGACAAAACTTTGAGTTCTAATGCTCCATGTTCCGGTCCTTCTCCGATACACCTCGATCCCGGGTATTGACAGGTTTCATAGTCTGCCAAGTTCCATAAGGGGTGCCTTCCTAGGTCATACAAATCCGGAAATTCTTCAAAGCCTTCAAATTCTCCAAGTCTTCGGAGTCTTCAACAGTTGTAGTTTCCATTTACACGGTAAAATCCTCTTCATTCCAAATGGTCTTAGTTGTCCGATATCTTGTCTCCTTGGAGTGGTCTCATCAGTCAAATCTTCGAGTGGTCAAAAGGGAAAAGGGGTATGGTCTCACTAAAAAGGGAATATTTGAATAAACTCAGAAGAGAAGAGAGGTAAAAAGATCTTTTTTGAAAATGAAGTTGTAGAGAAAAATCTTTCCTATGGGCTTGTCATTTTCTAGGGTCACGTCCTACAGTCAACATGTGCTCTGATACCATCTTGTAGCGACCCGACCCGAATGGATCAAGTCTCTGTGCTTATGTGTCATCCCTGGATCAGTATGCTGACACACACAGTACTCGAAGGATTTATAACAGAGGTAAATCACATGTATAAAGTAACGTAAATACTATTACCTCAATCCAAAATATAGCGGAAGCAACAAGGTTGTGGATTCCCATCAACACCAACGGCAAAGTTGAGTATAGGAAATCGTAACCCTAACGTACCACTTACTCGTCGTCTGAAAAGTCTGCAACATGAAAAGTTGCAGCCCGAAAACGGGTCAGCACATGGAATATGCTGGCAATGTAACACATAGAGAGTAATGAAAGAATAGGCTATACTACATGCATATATGGCTGGTGGAAAGCTCTATGGTTACAGTTTTGCGAAAAAGCCAATTTTTCCCTACATCAAAGGAATAATTTTGTTTAACTATCATGGTGGTTGTTAAACATTGAGAATGGTTGATAGCATCCTCAATCCCAATTAAAAGTACTCATTAAACCCAAACAAATTATAATAAGTAACGTGTTGAGATCAACAGGATAAACCAAGAACTAGATACTCAAAATGTCCATAACCGGGGACACGGCTAATCATGATTAGTTTGTTACTCTGCAGAGGTTTGCGCACTTTTCCCCACATGACTCGGTCGCCTCCGTTTGTTTTCTCGCACTACATGGTGTTTGAGAAACGGATGACCGAGACATAGTCTTTCAGAAGCACTAGCACCTTACATGTGGGGTAGACCGGTACACCTACATCCCCTACATCTGCTAGTCCACCCCGTAAGAGTTCGCACAACTTAGTCAACTATGCTAGAGCCCATAGTAGCATGTGGCTGCACACGGAAGTTTCTAGCATGAAAAATCTTATGATCCCTTTGAGCCTGGGTGGCGGTCCAAAATAAAAACAGGCAAGTCCTGATAGACATCAGGTGCCTCAATCCACCCAGATGTGTGTTTAGGTTGCCACCTTAGATAAACCATTAAAATTATCAATCTCACATCTGTCATAGATATCACTCACCCAATCCACGTCTACTAGCATAGCATAGCATAATAAGCAAACGTAGAAGTAACTCCCAAGGTTTTATAAGTAACAGGTAATAGGTACTACCTCAATTCTACTTCCCAACCCACAATTTAATTAGATCCTAACAATGCAAGTGTTTGAGGGTTTGATCTAATGCAATAAAACTGGGTAGTAGGAAAGATATGATCAAGTGTTACTTGCCTGCAATGTTGATGAAGATGATTCGCACTCAAAACTCTTGATAGATCTAATCGTCATACTCCGGTCAATCTATCGTAGGCAAGCAATAGTAACCACACAATAAGTACTCATCTAATGCACAGGGAAAAATCGAACAAGAGAACGAACCAGAAAGTTCAACTTAAGAACTCCGGTTGCAAAGAAAGAACGAGCCGAACAAACGACGAAAAACAAACGGCGGAAGAAAACAACTCGGTTCTAGCAAGTTGAATCTAGGTCAAAATTTTACTGTAGCAAAAGCTTGTTCAAGTTGATTAGACGAAACGGCGGTTTCGAGATGAAACTCCAGGCGCTTGAATCACCTGATTCCGTTGAACGAGCGAGAAGATAAACTAGAACGAAGATCGGATCTGAGATCGCGATCGCGGAATAAATCCGACGAGAAGAAAAAGAAGAACGGTTATACGAACAGACGTCGTTAACCGGGAAATAATCGGTGATCACGTTCGTTGAGACGAACGGTCCGAAAGAAGAACGAAAACCAATCTAGGGTTTTTCGGAAAAGAGATCGAAACGAAAAACCGATCTAGAACACCGGAACGGTTTAGCGAAAAATCGGAAAGAAAACGAATCGGTAGAGAAGAAAAGAATCGGAACGGTTTATAAGAAAAACCGAACCGAGGGAAAGAAGAGACGCGGCGCGGTACCTCCGGCGAACGGCGGCGACGGCGGCGTTGACGCAGGGCGGCGGCGGCGCGGTGACGCATGGTGGCGGTGGCGGCACTAGGGCGCGGGGTTGGGCGGCGTTGGGCGCGGCGGCGATGCACAAGGGCGGCGGCGCGGGTGAGAGGCGCGGGGTGAGGCGCGGCTTGGGTGGTGCGGCGGCGCGGCGTGGGTGTGGCGGCGCGGCGTGGGGCGGCGGAGAGGAGAGGAGAGGTGTTGGTTTGATGTGTTTAGAGGGGGGGGTGCTTGGGTATTTATATTGGGGAGGGGAGGGTTTTGCTTGGGGTAGGGGACAAGAAATAGACTAGGATTAGGAAACAAAAGGAAAAGATCTAGAAATAGATACGGAATAAACGAACATAGGACAAGAGTCCTACTAAGACTAGGAAAGCAAGAAGCGGCGGCTCCCTGGTGCACGCGCGCTATGGCCTCTTGGCCGGCCGGCGGCTAGTGGCTTGGGCCTTTGGCCCAAGGCGCTGCGGATTTTTTTTTTAAACGGTCTCGCGCGCAGAAAAATAAATAAAAGAAAATCTAAACGAACTCCAAAATTAATAAAGTAAATTTTCCCCGACTCCTAAAAATGAGCCGAACAAAATGAACTTTTCTCCGGACCTAAAATAAAATTTTCAAAAACGCGCATTTTCCCTATCCGAATAAAATGCAAATAAAACTCCGGCAAACAAAATTTGATCTATTTATTAAATCTTCATTTTCCTAAATTTGGGAAAGTCATATTATTCCCTCTCTTATATTTTTGATAACGGAAAATAATTGAGGATGAAATAAATAAATCAAATGATCCTCTTTTCAATTCGAGAAAACTCTCAAATATGAAAATAACGAAATCTCCAACTCTATCCAAGGGTCCTTGAGTTGCGTGAAATTTCTAGGATCGACCAAAATGCAAGAAAATAAATATGCATGATGATCTATTCCAAATTGAAAATAAATTCAAAGGGGCTTTGAATTTAATTCTTTGAAACTCCCAACTCATATTTCATATAATTTGAAGAAGTCATTTTATCTTCTCTCGTGAAAATCATTGAGTCGCATAAAGTCTCAGAATTGGGATATTTCCAAATGAAATTCAATTATTTTTCAAACACCCTTTTCATTTTTAAATGGAAGAAGTCATGTCATCTTCTCTCTAGGGTTTTGTGTTTGAAAAGCATTTGAATTCACGGAGAGCATAAAATGAAAAATGAAAGTTTGGGAAAGTCCTTTTATTCCCTCTCATTTAACTTTCAAAAGGTTTCGAATTCACTCACTTTCAGTCAATCAATCAAGCAATCAATCAAATCTATCTATTTGTTTATAACATTCCAAAATTTAGAATTTTGGGATGTTACACTTATCGGATTGAGTCTTTAAGGATTTGAGACCACTTGATGTATGTCTTGCATGTGCTTATCTGTGGTGACAATGGGATATCACATGATTCACTTGATGTATGTTTTGGTGATCAACTTGTGAGTTCTGTGACCTCATGAACTTATGCATAGGGGTTGGCGCATGTTTTCGTCTTGACTCTCCGGTAGAAACTTTGGGGCACTCTTTGAAGTACTTTGTGTTGGTTGAATAGATGAATCTGAGATTGTGTGATGCATATCGTATAATCATACCCACAGATACTTGAGGCGACATTGGAGTATCTAGGTGACATTAGGGTTTTGGTTGATTTGTGTCTTAAGGTGTTATTCTAGTACGAACTCTAGGATAGATTGAACGGAAAGAATAGCTTCGTGTTATTTTACTGCGAACTCTTGAATATATCGATCAGAAAGGATAACTTTGAGGTGGTTTCATACCCTACAATAATCTCTTTGTTTGTTCTCCGCTATTAGTGACTTTGGAGTGAGTCTTTGTTACATGTTGAGGGATAGTGATATGATCCAATTATGTTATTATTGTTGAGAGAACTTGCACTAGTGAAAGTATGAACCCTAGGCCTTGTTTCAACGCATTGCAATACCGTTTGTTCTCACTTTTATCATTAGTTACCTTGCTGTTTTCATATTTTCAGATTACAAAAACTTATATCTACCATCCATATTGCACTTGTATCACTATCTCTTCGCCGAACTAGTGCACCTATACGATTTACCATTGTATTGGGTGTGTTGGGGACACAAGAGACTCTTTGTTATTTGGTTGCAGGGTTGTTTGAGAGAGACCATCTTCATCCTACGCCTCCCACGGATTGATAACCCTTAGGTCATCCACTTGAGGGAAATTTGCTACTGTCCTAGAAACCTCTGCACTTGGAGGCCCAATAACGTCTACAAGAAGAAGGTTGTGTAGTAGACATCAAGCTCTTTTCTGGCGCCGTTGCCGGGGAGGTTAGCGCTCGAAGGTATATATTTAGATCTTGCAATCGAATCTATTAGTTTCATGTTTTATCACTAGTTTAGTTTATAAAAGAAAACTACAAAAAATGGAATTAAGGGTAACTCATATGCTTCATCTTTTTAATATCTTTCATGAAAATAAGGATTCCGATAATTGTGCCAAAGTGTTAGAAGAAGAATGCATTAGAATGTTTGGCACTAAACCTTTGGATGATGAGCATGATTGCAATGTTTTTAGTATGAATTCTTTGAGTATCCATGATGCTAATGATATGCAAAGCCACAAGCTTGGGGATGCTATGTTTGATGAAGATGATATTTTTAGTCCCCCAAGTTTTGATGGGCAAATTTATTATGATGAAAGCATACCTCCTATCTATGATGATTATTGTGATGACACGTGTGCTATAAAGAATAATGATATCCATGAAACTTTTCATCATGATTTTAACTTTCAATTGGATTATGCCTCACATGATAGTTATGTTGTTAAGTTTGCTCCCACTACTATTCATGAGAAGAAATTTGCTTACGCGGAGAGTAATAAAAATTCTATGCTTGTAGATCATGAAAAGAATGCTTTATGTGATAGTTATATTGTTGAATTCATTCATGATGCTACTGAAAATTATTATGAGGGAGGAACATATGCTTGTAGGAATTGCAATAATACCAAGTTTCCTCTCTATGCGCTTAAAATCTTGAAGTTATGCTTGTTTTGCTTTCCTATGCTAGTTGATTATTGTTCCCACAAGTTGTTTGCTCACAAACTCCCTATGCATAGGAAGTGGGTTAGGCTTAAATGTGCTAGTCATATTCTTCATGATGCTCTCTTTATGTTTCAATTCTTATCTTTTATATGAGCATCATTGAAATCATCATGCCTAGCTAGGGGCGTTAAACGATAGCGCTTGTTGGGGGGCAACCCAATTTTATTTTTGTTCCTTTCTTTTTGTTCCTTTTTAGTAATAAATAAATCATCTATCCTCTGTTATGATTGTGTTTTTTATGTTTTAATTAGTTTTTGTGCCAAGTAAAGCCTTTAGGATCTTCTTGGGTGATTGTTATTTGATCTTGTTGTAAAAAACAGAAACTATGCGCTCACGAGAATAATTTTCATTTTTCACCAGAGAGCGATAAAATACGAATTCCACTTGCAGTAGATTAATAAAAAAATTGCCTAGGACTTCCTAATTTCTCAGGATTGTTGGAGTTACAGAAGAATTTGGAACCTACAGATTACTACAGCATGTTCTGTTTTTGATAGATTCTGTTTTTCTATGTGTTGTTTGCTTATTTTGATGAATCTATGAGTAGTATCGAAGGGTATGAACCATAGAGAAGTTGGAATAAAGTATATATTACACCATTATGAATTTATAATGAGTTCACAACAGTACCTAAGTGGTGATTTATTTTCTTATACTAACGGAGCTTACGAGTTTTCTGTTAAGTTTTGTGTTGTGAAGTTTTCATGTTTTGGGTAAAGATTCAATGGACTATGGAATAAGGAGTGGAAAGAGCCTAAGATTGTGGATGCCCAAGGCACCCCAAGGTAATATTCAAGGACAACCAAGAGCCTAAGCTTGGGGATGCCCCGGAAGGCATCCCCTCTTTCGTCTTCGTTCATCGGTAACTTTACTTGGAGCTATATTTTTATTCACCACATGATATGTGTTTTGCTTGGAGCGTCATTTTATTTTCTTTTGTTTTTCTTGCTGTTTGAATAAAATACCAAGATCTTAAATTTTTAAATGTTAGAGAGTCTTCATATAGTTGCATAATTATTCGACCACTCATTGATCTTCACTTATATCTTTCAGAGTAGTTTGTTGTTGCTCTAGTGCTTCACTTATATCTTTTTAGAGCACGGTGGTGGTTTTATTTTATAGAAATAGATGAACTCTCATGCTTCACTTATATAATTTTGAGAGTCTTTAGAACAGCATGGTAATTTGAGAAATACTTGTTCTAAACTTTGTGATTCCTGTAGCATGCACGTATGGTGAACCGTTATGTGATGAAGTCGGAGCATGATTTATTTATTTATTGTCTTCCTTATGAGTGGCGGTCGGGGACGAGCGATGGCCTTTCCTACCAATCTATCCCCCGAGGAGAATGCGCGTAGTACTTTGTTTCGATAACTAATAGATTTTTGCAATAAGTATGTGAGTTCTTTATGACTAATGTTGAGTTCATGGATTATACGCACTCTCACCCTTCCACCATTGCTAGCCTCTCTAGTACCGTGCAACTTTCACGGGTACCATAAACCCACCATATACCTTCCTCAAAACAGCCACCATACCTACCTATTATGGCATTTCCATAGCCATTCCGAGATATATTACCATGCAACTTTCCACCGTTCCGTTATTATGACACGCTTCATCATTGTCATATTGCTATGCATGATCATGTAGTTGACATCATATTTTTGGCAAAGCCACCGTTCGTAATTCCTTCCATAAATGTCACTCATGAGTCATTGCACATCCCGGTACACCGCCGGAGGCATTCACATAGAGTCATATTTTGTTCTAAGTATTGAGTTGTAATTCTTGAGTTGTAAGTAAATTAAAGTGTGATGATCATCATTATTAGAGCATTGTCCCAGTGAGCAAAGGATGATGGAGACTATGATTCCCCCACAAGTCGGAAAGAGACTTCAGACTTGAAAAAAAAGGCCAAAAAAAAGAAGGCCCAAAAAATGAGAGCAAAAGAGAGAAGGGACAATGTTACTATCCTTTTTCCACACTTGTGCTTCAAAGTAGCACCATGATCTTCATGATAGAGAGTCTCATATGTTATCACTTTCATACACTAGTGGGAATTTTACATTATAGAACTTGGCTTGTATATTCCAATGATGGGCTTCCTCAAAATTGCCCTAGGTCTTCATGAGCAAGCAAGTTGGATGAACACCCACTTAGTTCTTTTGTTGAGCTTTCATACACTTATAGCTCTAGTGCATCCGTTGCATGGCAATCCCTACTCACTCACATTGATATCTATTGATGGGCATGTCCATAGCCCGTTGATACGCCTAGTTGATGTGAGACTATCTTCTCCTTTTTTGTCTTCTCCACAACCACCCTTCTATTCCACATATAATGCTATATCCATGGCTCACGCTCATGTATTGCGTGAAGATTGAAAAAGTTTGAGAACACCAAAAGTGTGAAACAATTGCTTGGCTTGTCATAGGGGTTGTGCATGATTTAAATATTTTGTGTGGTGAAGATAGAGCATAGCCAGACTATCACTAGTAGAAAAAGGGTCAAATGTGAAGCACATTAGTGCCGGTTTGAATTTGAGCCGGCACTAATGTGACCATTAGTGCCGGTTCCAACGGCTAGGCGGGCGGGCATCATTAGTACCGGTTCGTGGGTAACCTTTAGTACCGTTTCATGCCACGAACCGGTACTGATGAGGCTGTGTCAGGCTATGGTCAGTCTGGGGCCCCCACGAAGACCTTTAGTACCGGTTCATGCCATGAACCGGTACTAGAGTTTCTTTGTAAGCTGATTTTTAGTCCCACCTCGCCAAGAGAGAGGCAGTATGAACGGTTTATAAGCCATGAGTGCACAGACAATGACGAAGAGTTGCAATGCTCACCTACATGTTGATTAGCTTCAAGCCTTGCGGAATAGCATAGATTGCACGGAGCTATGTGCAGTGCAGTCTACACTATTCCGAATGGCTTGAAGCAAATTAACCAGCATTGCACCTCTTTTTTATTTTTAATAACTTATTTGAACTCTGGACTTTTTTTGTGTTCAGTATGCAGCATTCAAAACGACGTCATCAATTTCCAACATGTTCTGACATCATTTGTTGTTTTTCGGTCATTTACCTAATTGTTTAGAGAGCTAAATGACCGTGAAATTGAAAATCACTACAAAATGAATCCTGAAAATGTTGAAACTTGGCACGGTATCATCATATCACCCGCATAGCATGCGCGAAAGAGTAGAGAGGGTCACGGCAAAAACTGGACGCACTTCGTGTACAAACTGGACAAACTCTTTCAGAGTATCAATGTTTCGGACGAGAACTCATCTGTTACACGGTCACTTCAATGTTTTTTAAACTTATTTGAACTCCGAACTTCTTTTGTGTTCAGTATGCAGCATTCAGAGCGACGTCATCAATTTCCAACATGTTCTGACATCATTTGTTGTTTTTCGGTCATTTACCTAATTGTTTAGAGAGCTAAATGACCGTGAAATTGAAAATCACTACAAAATGAATCCTGAAAATGTTGAAACTTGGCATGGTATCATCATATCACCCGCATAGCATGCGCGGAAGAGTAGAGAGGGTCACGGCAAAAACTGGACGCACTTCGTGTACAAACTGGACAAACTCTTTCAGAGTATCAGGGTTTCGGACGAGAAGTCATCTGTTACACGGCCACTTCAATGTTTTTTAAACTTATTTGAACTCCGGACTTCTTTTGTGTTCAGTATGCAGCATTCAAAGCGACGTCATCAATTTCCAACATGTTCTGACATCATTTGTTGTTTTTCGGTCATTTACCTAATTGTTTTAGAGTGCTAAATGACCGTGAAATTGAAAATCACTACAAAATGAATCTTGAAAATGTTGAAACTTGGCATGGTATCATCATATCACCCGCATAGCATACGCGAAAGAGTAGAGAGGGTCATGGCAAAAACTGAACGCACTTCGTGTACAAACTGGACATACTCTTTCGGAGTATCAGAGTTTCGGACAAGAAGTCATCTGTTACACGGCCACTTCAATGTTTTTTAAACTTATTTGAACTCCGGACTTCTTTTGTGTTCAGTATGTGGCATTCAAAGCGACGTCATCAATTTCCAACATGTTCTGACATCATTTGTTGTTTTCGGTCATTTACCTAATTGTTCAGTATGCAGCATTCAATTTCCAGAACAAAATAAATAGAAGAAAAGAAATAATGCAGAAAATAAAAAAACTATACAAAAAAATTACTCATAAATAAATAGAAGAAAATAAATAATGTAGAAAAGAAAAAATTATATAAAAACTACTCAAAAATAAATAGAAGAAAATAAATAATGCAAAAAAGAAAAAACTATATAAAAATTTGGCCTTTAGTACCGGTTGGTGGCTCCAACCGGTACTAAAGGTCTCTCCTATATATACAACACTTACGAAAATTCAGTTAGATCTCCCTACTTCTTTCGTCTCCAACCTCTCGCGCGCCGCTCGAACCCATCCTCGCCGCCCGTCGCCCGTCGCCCGTCGTCGTCGTCGCTGTCCCCGCCGCCGCCCGTCGTCGTCGCCGTCTCGCGCCGCCGCCCCGAACGCCGCGCGCCGCCGTCCGTCGTCGTCCCGCCGCGGTCCCGTACGTCTCTCGCTCTCGCGTATACCCGCCGCGCCGCCGGCCCGTACGCCGCCGCCCCCGCCCCGTACGGCGGCGCCCCCGCCCGTACGTACGGGGCGGCGGCGTACAGGGCCGCACACATATACACATACACACACATATATACGTACACACTACACACACACACACATACACACACATTTTTTTACTTATTTTCTGGTTTTTAGAAAAGTTAATTAGATGATCGAATGTTTGATTAATGTCGAATGTTAGATGAATTAGCTAGATAGAAAATTGTCGAACTAGAGATTTAACTAGTTGAATAATTAATACAACTAGTTTATTTTTAGTAAGAAAATTATCGAACTAGTTTATTTAGGTATATGAGATTTGAACTAGTTCAATAATTAATATAACTAGTTTATTTTTAGTAAGAAAACTATCGAACTAGTTTATTTAGGTATATGAGATTTGAACTAGTTCAATAATTAATATAATTAGTTTATTTAGGTATATGAGATTTGAACTAGTTTAATAATTAATATAACTAGTTTATTTTTAGTAAGAAAATTTAGGTATCTGAGATTTGATGATCTAATTAAAATATTATTTGTTAATGAGTTTTTCTGTTTATTTAATTTTTTTATATATTTTGAGTTTATATAAATGTTAGATTAATGTCGAATGTTAGACGAATTAGATAGAAAAGTTAAATATATAGTAATGTCAATTGTTAGAGATGAATATAGTTAGATATATTAATGTCAAATGTTAGATGAATATATATTTGGCTAGATATTAATTAATGTTAGATAGTAATAGGTGTTTAATGTTTCACCTATATGAACATAGGAAATGTCATCTGACGACGAAAAAGATTTCATTATATGCGAACACTGTGAAGACCAGCGCGGCCTGTGCGACAGAAATTTCCTTGTTGATGGTAGGCGCTTCAGCATCAAGCTGGATGAGACATTCGAAGTTGATACAGTAAGTCACTTTGTCAATTATTATTTGAATGCAAAACTTATGCTTCATTTGCTTCAACTTATAATTTTAAATTTTCACTATTCTACTAGCGCATCCCCTACCATGCAAGAATTTTTGTCTTGGATAAGATAGGTTTTAGTGCTATAGATGATATGGAGGTAAAGAGAGTTTACTTGAAGATGGAGCATGGGTATACTTTCAACGTCAAATTATATAATGGAGACACATACACCCATTTTGAATGCAAAACTTGGCAAGCACTATGCAAGGCTTATGCATTTGAGCCTGGTATGGTTGTCACCTTTGATATTCGTCCGGAAGATGATATTGAAGGTAATATAGACATCTGGGTCGATGTGCAAACGCCTCCAGTTCTACCATTATGTGAGTTTTTCTCAACCATGCATGCATATGTTTATGTCTTTAATACAGTTTATTCAAAAATAGTTGACAACTAATTTGTATTGTCAGCTTATTTCGGTTCAAGCAAACATGTCTGGCGCTTGGTAGACAGGACCTACTACTGCCCCGGGGCTCAATTAAACTGCGAGGAGATAAGTCATTATGTTTCATGGCTTGAGGATCTTAATACTGTCAAGACAATTTTTTTTCCTGAACTTAAAAATGGTAGTACTCAAAACGTGTGACCAATGGTGATCGTATTGAACTATGGTCACATCTATAATCGAAAGATGGTAAGATTTTAACTATTTGTCCTTAATTAGTGCATCTTTTGCATACATTATTTTTGAAGCTAAACTTTCATTGCTTAGTATATTAATTACTATACGATGTTCTTCAACAGGGACTTTCGATGACAGTTGTGCCTTAGTGGATCGAGACTAAAGGTGACATGTCAATGGTTAGCTTACGGCCAAGATATCCTACAGTGCACATGAGTGCATTCAGGATTTCTGAAAGCGAAGAATGCTTAATAGTGAAAGATTGGAGCAAAATTGTTAACGATCGCAGAGAAGTACTAGGGGGCAGCAAGGAGAAGCGCAACCCAAGATTAGGAGACAGATTCATCTGCATGCTCCAGTATGATGAATCAGGAGAGCTATACATGTTCTATGCTATTCTACCTGAGAGGGAGCAGCACTAGTTCATGCTCTTAATTAGTGTCTCATGTCCGTGTCCTGAACTTCGATGTTGGTGATGATTATGTTGAACTCGATGATATCTTTGCTTCTGTTACAAAGTGAATGTTTCCTCTTTAAGCTAGCCAGTGTTGGTGATGATTAGATAGCTAGCAGTAATGACTATGATGATTAAATAGTGGTAATTAGATGACTACGATGATTTTTAGCTAGCTAGAGTTTATTTATTTATTAATATGCGATGATGATGATGATGACGACTACAACTCATTATAACGTAAAACAATCCTAAATTAAATTGATAACACAAATTTAATTGAAAAATACAAAATAAAACAAAAACCCACAAACATTTAGTACCGGTTGGTGTTACCAACCGGTACTAAAGGGCTCCCGGCCCCCGAAGCTGGCTCGTGCCACGTGGTTTCCCTTTAGCACCGGTTCGTGTTGAACCGGCACTAAAGGGGGGGGGGCTTTAGTGCCCACACTTTAGTGCCGGTTACGGAACCGACACTAAAGCCCCTTACGAACCGGTGCTATTGCCCGGTTCTGCACTAGTGTATATGATTTTGTAGGGATAGCTTTCTTGGGCCATGTTATTTTGAGGAGACATGATTGCTTTATTAGTATGCTTGAAGTATTATTATTTTTATGTCAATATTAAACTTTTGTTTTGAATCTTATGGATCTGAACATTCATGCCACAATAAAGAGAAATATGTTAGGTAGCATTCCACATCAAAAATTCTGTTTTTATCATTTACCTACTCGAGGACGAGCAGGAATTAAGCTTGGGGATGCTGATACGTCTCCAATGTGTCTATAATTTTTTATTGTTCCATGCTATTATATTATCTATTTTGGATGTTTATGGGCTTTATTATGCACTTTTATGTATTATTTTTGGGACTAACCTATTAACCTAGAGCCCAGTGTCAGTTTCTGTTTTTTCCTTTGTTTCAGTGTTTCGCAAAAAAGGAATATCAAATGGAGTCCAAACGGAATGAAACCTTCGGGAGCATGATTTTTGGAACGAACGTGATCTAGGAGACTTGGAGTTGAAGTCAAGGAAGCTTCGAGGTGGCCACGAGGCAGGGAGGCGCGCTTGCCCCCCTTGGGCGCGCCCCCCACCCTCGTGGCTCCCCTGACTGACTACTTTCGCCTATATATATCAATATACCCTAAAAACATCAAGGACCAGTATAGATCGGGAGTTCTGCTACCAGAAGCCTCCGTAGCCACCGAAAACCAATCTGGACCCGTTTCGGCACCCTGCCGGAGGGGGGAATCCCTCTCCGGTGGCCATCTTGATCATCCCGGCGCTCTCCATGACGAGGAGGGAGTAGTTCACCCTAGGGGCTGAGGGTATGTACCAGCAGCTATGTGTTTGATCTCTCTCTCTCTCTCTCATGTTCTTGAGGTGGTACGATCTTGATGTATCGCGAGATTTGCTATTATAGTTGAATCTTATGATGTTTCTCCCCCTCTACTCTCTTGTGATGAATTGAGTTTTCCCTTTGAAGTTATCTTATCGGATTGAGTCTTTAACGATTTGAGAACACTTGATGTATGTCTTGCATGTGCTTATCTGTGGTGACAACGGGATATCACGTGATCCACTTGATGTATGTTTTGGTGATCAACTTGCGAGTTCCGTGACCTCATGAACTTATGCATAGGGGTTGGTGCACATTTTCCTCTTGACTCTCCGGTAGAAACTTTGGGGCATTCTTTGAAGTACTTTGTGTTGGTTGAATAGATGAATCTGAGATTGTGTGATGCATATCGTATAATCATACCAACGGATACTTGAGGTGACATTGGAGTATCTAGGTGACATTAGGGTTTTGGTTGATTTGTGTATTAAGGTGTTATTCTAGTACGAACTCTAGGATAGATTGAATGGAAAGAATAGCTTTGTGTTATTTTACTGCGAACTCTTGAATAGATTGATCAGAAAGGATAACTTTGAGGTGGTTTCATACCCTACAATAATCTCTTCGTTTGTTCTCCGCTATTAGTGACTTTGGAGTGACTCTTTGTTGCATGTTGAGGGATAGTTATATGATCCAATTATGTTATTATTGTTGAGAGAACTTGCACTAGTGAAAGTATGAACCCTAGGCCTTGTTTCAACGCATTGCAATACCGTTTGTGCTCACTTTTATCATTAGTTACCTTGCTGTTTTTATATTTTCAGATTACAAAAACTTATATCTACCACCCATATTGCACTTGTATCACTATCTCTCCGCCGAACTAGTGCACCTATACAATTTACCATTATATTGGGTGTGCTGGGGACACAAGAGACTCTTTGTTATTTGGTTGCAGGGTTGTTTGAGAGAGACCATATTCATCCTACGCCTCTCACGGATTGATAAACCTTAGGTCATCCACTTGAGGGAAATTTTCTACTGTCCTACAAACCTCTGCACTTGGAGGCCCAACAACGTCTACAAGAAGAAGGTTGTGTAGTAGACATCAGGATCCATGTATGAGAACAAAGTATGGACTTTGGTTGACTTGCCTGATGATTGGCAGGCCATAGAGAATGAATGGATCTTCAAGAAGAAGACTAACACTGACGGTAATGTTACTGTCTACAAAGCTCGACTTGTTGCAAAAGGTTTTCGACAAGTTCAAGTAGTTGACTATGATGAGACATTCTCACCGGTAGTGATGCTTAAGTCCATCCGAATCATGTTAGCAATTGCTGCATTTTATGATTATGAAATTTGGCAAATGGATGTCAAAAGTGAATTCCTTAATGGATACCTTAAAGAAGAGTTGTATATGATGCAACCATAAGGTTTTGTCGATCCAAAAGGTGCTAACAAAGTGTGCAAGCTCCAGCGATCCATTTATGGACTGGTGCAAGCCTCCCGGAGTTGGAATATACGCTCTGATAGTGTGATCAAAGCATATGGTTTTGTACAGACTTTTGGAGAAGCCTGTATTTACAAGAAAGTGAGTGGGAGCTCCGTAACATTTCTGATATTACATGTAGATGACATATTGTTGATCAGAAATGATACTGGATTTCTGAATAGCATAAAAGGATACTTGAATAAGAATTTTTCAATGAAAGACCTCGGTGAAGCTGCTTATATATCGGGCATCAAGATCTATAGAGATAGATCACGACGCTTAATTGGACTTTCACAAAGCACATACCTTGATAAAGTTCTAAAGAAGTTTAAAATGGATCAGGCAGAGAAAGGATTCTTGCATGTATTACAAGGTGTGAAGTTGAGTCAGACTCAATGCCCGACCACTTCAGAAGATAGAGAGAAAATGAAAGGTGTTCCCTATGCTTCAGCCATAGGCTCTATCATGTATGCAATGCTGTGTACCAGACCTGATGTGTGCCTTGCTATAATTTTAGCAGGGAGGTACCAAAGTAATCCAGGAGTGGATCACTGGACAGCGGTCAAGAACATCCTAAAATACCTGAAAAGGACTAAGGATATGTTTCTCTTATATGGAGGTGACAAAGAGCTCGTCGTAAATGGTTACGTCGACGCAAGCTTTAACACTGATCCGGATGACTCTAAGTCACAAACTGGATACATGTTTTTAATTAATGGTGGAGCTGTCAGTTGGTGCAGTTCCAAGCAGAGCGTCATGGCGGGATCTACGTGTGAAGCGGAATACATAGCTGCTTCGGAAGCAGCAAATGAAGGAGTCTGGATGAAGGTGTTCATATCCGATCTAGGTGTCATACCTAGTGCATCAGGTCCAATGAAAATCTTTTGTGACAATACTGGTGCCATTGCCTTCGCAAAGGAATCCAGATTTCACAAGAGAACCAAGCACATCAAGAGACGCTTCAATTCCATCTGCGATCAAGTCAAGGAGGGAGACATAGAGATTTGCAAGATACATATAGATCTGAATGTTGCAGACCCGTTGACTAAGACTCTCTCACGAGCCAAACATGATCAGCACCAAGACTCCATGGGTGTTAGAATCATTACAATGTAATCTAGATTATTGACTCTAGTGCAAGTGGGAGACTGAAGGAAATATGCCCTAGAGGCAATAATAAAGTTGTTATTTATATTTCCTTATATCATGATAAATGTTTATTATTCATGCTAGAATTGTATTAACCGGAAACTTAGTACATGTGTGAATACATAGACAAACAGAGTGTCACTAGTTTGCCTCTACTTGACTAGCTTGTTGAATCAATGATGGTTACGTTTTCTAACCATAGACATGAGTTGTCATTTGATTAATGAGATCACATCATTATAGAATGATGTGATTGACTTGACCCATCCGTTAGCTTAGCACGATGATCGTTTAGTTCGTTGCTATTGCTTTCTCCATAACTATAGATGTTCTTATGACTATGATATCATGCAACTCCCGAATACCGGAGGAACACTTTGTGTGCTACCAAACGTCAGAACGTAACTGGGTGATTATAAAGGTGCTCTATAGGTGTCTCCGATGGTATTGGTTGAGTTAGCATGGATCAAGATAAGGATTTGTCAGTCCGATTGTCAGAGAGGTATCTCTGGGCCCTCTCGGTAATGTATATCACTATAAGCCTTGCAAGCAATGTAGCTAATGAGTTAGTTACGGGATGTAGCATTACGGAACGAGTAAAGAGACTTGCTGGTAACGAGATTGAACTAGGTATTGAGATACCGACGATCGAATCTCGGGCAAGTAACATACCGATGACAAAGGGAACAACGTATATCGTTATGCGGTTTGACTGATAAAGATCTTCGTAGAATATGTAGGAACCAATATGAGCATCTAGGTTCCGCTATTGGTTATTGACCGGAGATGAGTCTCGGTCATGTCTACATAGTTCTCGAACCCGTAGGGTCCGCACGCTTAACGTTCGGTGACGATCGGTATTACGAGTTTATGTGTTTTGATGTACCAAAGGTAGTTCGGAGTCCCGGATATGATCACAGACATGAAGAGGAGTCTCGAAATGGTCGAGACATAAAGATCGATGTATTGGACGGCTATATTCGGACACCGGAAGTGTTCCGGGTGATTTCGGAGAAAACTGAAGTGCCGGAGGGGTTACCGGAACCCCTCGGGGAAGTATTGGGCCTTAGTGGGCCTTAGGTGAGAGAGAGGGCAGCAGCCCAGGAGGTGACGCGCCCCCGCCGCAAGGGGAGTCTGAATAGGACTAGGGGAGGGGGGCGCGGCCCCTCTTTCCCTCTCCCTCTCTTTCCGTCCCCCTTCCTCCTTCCTAGTAGGACTAGGAAAGGATGAATCCTACTCCTACTAGGAGGAGGATTCCACCTCTCCTTGAGCGCCACTAGGGTCGGTCGGCCTCCCCCTTGCTCCTTTATATACGGGGGCAGGGGCACACTAGGACACACAAGTTGATTGTTCCAAGCCATGTGCGGTGCCCCCCTCCACCATAATCCACCTCGGTCATATCATAGCGGTGCTTAGGCAAAGCCCTGTTCCGGTAGCAACATCATCACCGTCATCACACTGTCGTGCTGACGAAGCTCTCCCTCGAAGCTCTACTGGATCTTGAGTTCACGGGACGTCACTGATGACCCACAAGTGTAGGGGATCTATTGTAGTCCTTTCGATAAGTAAGAGTGTCGAACCCAATGAGGAGCAGAAGGAAATGATAAACGATTTTCAGCAAGGTATTCTCTGCAAGCACTGAAATTATCGGTAACAGATAGTTTTGTGATAAGGTAATTGGTAACGAGTAGCAAGTAATAAAAGTATATAAGGTGCAGCAAGATGGCCCAATCCTTTTTGTAGCAAAGGACAAGCCTGGACAAACTCTTATATGAAGTAAAGCGCTCCTGAGGACACATGGGAAGTATTGTCAAGCTAGTTTTCATCACGATCATATGATTCGCGTTCGGTACTTTGATAATTTGATATGTGGGTGGACCGATGCTTGGGTGTTGTCCTTACTTGGACAAGCATCCCACTTATGATTAACCCCCATTGCAAGCATGCGCAACTACAACAGAAGTATTAAGGTAAACCTAACCATAGCATGAAACATATGGATCCAAATCAGCCCCTTACGAAGCAACACATAAACTAGGGTTTAAGCTTCTGTCACTCTAGCAACCCATCATCTACTTATTACTTTCCAATGCCTCCCTCCAGGCCCAAACAATGGTGAAGTGTCATGTAGTCGACATTCGCATGACACCACTAGAGGGATGACAACATACATCTCATCAAAATATCGAGAGAATACCAAATTCACATGACTACTAATAGCAAGACTTCTCCCATGTCCTCAGGAACAAACGTAACTACTCACAAAGCACATTCATGTTCATAATCAGAGGGGTATTAATATGCATAATGGATCTGAACATATAATCTTCCACCAAGTAAACCAACTAGCATCAACTACAAGGAGTAATCAACACTACTAGCAACCCATAGGTACCAATCTGAGGTTTGGATACAAAGATTGGATACAAGAGATGAACTAGGGTTTGAGATGAGATGGTGCTGGTGAATATGTTGATGGAGATTGACCCCCCCTCCCCC
>NC_041388.1:444548095-444556707 GCF_002162155.2 Triticum dicoccoides
CTCCCGGAGGGAAGTTTCCCCGACAGAACAGCTCCACCGGGGCCCTAGATTGGTTCCGCCAAGATTCCGCCTCATGGCGGCGGAGTCTCGTCCTGAAAGCTTGCGTATGATTTTTCCCTCGACGAAAGACTCCATATAGCAGAAGATGGTCATCAAAGGGCCACCAGGGGGCCCATGAGGCAGAGGGAGTGCCCATGGGGTAGGGTGCCCCCCCTCGTGGCTACTGAGTGGCCCTCCTCTGGTACTTCTTGCGCTCATTATTTTTTATATATTCTGGAAATAACTTCCGTGAAGTTTCAGGGCTTTTGGAGCTGTGCAGAATAGGTCTCTAATATTTGCTCCTTTTCCAGCCCAGAATCCCAGCTGTCGGCATTCTCCCTCTTCATGTAAACCTTGTAAAAATAAGAGAGAATAGGCATAAGTATTGTGACATAATGTCTAATAACAACCCATAATGCAATAAATATCGATATAAAAGCATGATGCAAAATGGACGTATCTACTCCCCCAAGCTTAGACCTCGCTTGTCCTCAAGTGAAAACCGAAATCGAAAAATATGTCTGCATGTTTAGAGATAGAGGTGTCGATAAAAATAAAATACGGACATGAGAGCATCATGATCATTCTTAGAACAACAACTTATATATATTTTGTCATATGATCTCTTATGCCAAAGTAACAATTCAGTCACAATTTCAAGTATGAATCATAAACTTCATTGAGAACCAACAAAGTCTAATCTCAGTCACTGAGGCAATTGGAATTTATCATAACGTAGGAAAGAGTCAATATAAGAGCTTTTCAGCAAGTCCACATACTCAATCATCTTTTAGTCTTTCACAATTACTAACACTCACGCAATATTTATGGGTATGAAGTTTTAATCGGACACAGAGAAAGATAGGGGCTTATAGTTTTGCCTCCCAACATTTTACCTCAAGGGTAATGTCAACAATAATAGTTCATGAGGACTCACATCTAATTAGCTATATATATCAGGATCTTTCCAACATATTGTGCTTGCCAAAGGATAAAATGTAAAAAGGAAAGGTGAAGATCACCATGACTCTTATGTAAGGTAGAAGATAAAAGTAAAAGATAGGCCCTTCGCAGAGAGAAGCAGAGGTTGGCATGCGCGTTTATGGTTGGATGCACAAAATCTTAATGCGAAAGAACATCACTTTATATTGCCACTTGTGATATGGACCTTTAGTATGCAGTCCGTCACTTTTATTTCTTCCACATCACAAGATCGTAAAAAGCTTATTTTCTCCCACACTAATAAGTCATACATATTTAGAGAGCAATTTTTATTGCTTGCACCGATGAAAACTTACTTGAAGGATCTTACTCGATTCATAGGTAGATATGATGGACTCTCATGGCAAAACTGGGTTTAAGGATATTTGAACGCACAAGTAGTATCTCTACTTGGTGCAAAGAAATTGGCTAGCATGAGAGGGAAAGGCAAGCTCAACATGTTAGATGATCCATGACAATATAATTCATCTCAAATGAAAGAAAACATAACCCGTTACATTGTCTTCCTTGTCCAGCGTCAACTCTTAGCATGTCATACTTTAATGAGTGCTCACAATCATAAAAGATGTCCAAGATAGTATATTTATCACTACAACAAAACATGTCAGTAGGTACGTTTTTTCTAAGACGCTTTTATATACGCCTCTACATTAGGAAGTACCTATTATGTAGAGACGCTTTTTAGGATGATGTGCATAGCGTCACAAATTTCACCTTTAGAGGTGCATCACATTCTTTATTATTTTCATGTGTAGATATGTAGCCATGATTTTTGAGACGTTTCAAAAGACAACGCTATGGCTTAGAGAAGAATTTAACAATAATCTATAATCTTTTCTAGAGTAATAACATATAATCTTGAAATGGTAGGCTGTAAATAAAATCAAACTAATAAAATGGACAAAACACTAATCGGAAACAACCTGCCCATCTTTGCCAACAAATGAAACAGGAATCTCTTGACGAAACTCAGCTTTTTTGGTTGAAACACAGAACATAAATCTCTTCCCACGCACCTCCCAGACCTGGGAACCCCTATTTGACGTCCTTTGCGTCAAATTGTCAGCGTGACGCACAGAGAGGGAGCCTGACTGGGCCGGCCCATCGAGTACTAGCGCGGGACGAAAAAGAGAGCAGAAAAAGGAAACATGCGCGATCCAGGATTCGAACGGGAGACCAACTATGTACTATAACATGCTCCAAGCCAATCCAGCTAAGCAAATATTATTGTCAATAAGGCAGTGCGTAGCTTATAGCTTAAAGAACTAAACATCGGTGTAGGACCGGAATGGTCTACTGTAGTGAACCGGAGCTAGTACTGTACCGAACCGAAAGTAGCTATTGTAGCGAAACTGAATTAGTTACTGGGGTGAACTTCTCTTAATGTATATTTTGAAAAAGTGCCAACATGTCTTCAATTCCTGAAAAAACCCGGAGACAAGACATTTTTTGAATATGTGAACAATTTTTTTTGAAAAGGTAGTATAATTGAACGGAAAATATTGTTTTTGAAAACATAAACCATTTTTTTGAATTTGCGAACAAATTATGAAATTCTGAACAGCTGTTGAAACCGCGACTTTTTTAATTTTTTAAGAAATATTTTAAAAGTGGAACATTTCATTATATTTGGAGCAAAAAGTTGAAACCGCGAACATTTTTAAAATTTGTGAACAATAACTTTAAATTGGAACATTTCATGAAATTCCAAATGATTTGAAATCAAGACATTTTGTAAAGTTCTTGAACATTTTCTGAAACGCGGTCATTTTTTCATTTCCAACCAAATTTGTAATCCCGAAAAATGGAAAATTTCATGAAATCCGAATAAAAATTTAAAATCATGAACATTTTTTGATATTCTTGAATATTTTCTGAAGTGCAAACATTTTTTTTAGTTTCTGACCAAAATTTGAATTCACCTTGTGAAAAATAAAAATAAAAAAGAAACATATTTTAGAGATCCTGAACATTTTTTCAACTTGTGGACAAAGTTTAAAGACAGGAACATATTTTTGAAATTCCTGTTGAGTTTTTGATAACAGAATATTTTCTGAAAAACCTGAACAAAATTTTAACTAAATTTGAAACTTTCGAAAGAAATAATAAAAAGAAAGTCAAATTGAAAAAGGAAAGGCTAAAAGGAAAATGAAAATGAAAAATGAAACAAAAAAGTGAAATGGAAAAAGAAACATAAAAGAACAAAGAAACAAATAAAAGAAAAATCTAAAAAGGAAAAAAAAGGAAAAATCAAACAAAAAGAGAAAACCAGACAAGATTGTTCAGGAACCTAAAAATCCGAGCTTGAACCTTCTCAAAACCAGGATCTGTGTAGATGCACATGGTTAAGATAACTGGGCCGGCCCAGCAGGCGCAATGCGATTTTGTTTACCGCGCGACCTAAAAATCACAAAACAGGAGTGACCTAGCGAACTTGAACTCAAAACCTAGCGCAGCTGAACTCCGCTGCTTACCACTGGAGCGGATAACTCTTGGTGAATGTTACCAAGTGCAAAATATTTAATAACACACTGCAGCGGTGAGATTCGGAAACATTTGTGATTATTTTCAAAAACTGCTGAAAAAATTGAAATCTCAAATATTAAAAAAAAATCATTTAAAATTGTAGTTTTTTTAAAAAATGTGAACTTAAAATCGGATTTTTGAAAAACATAAATAAATTTTGAAATCCCCCCAAAACATTAAAATGCAAATACTTTTTGAATATTCTGAACATTCCTTAAAAACAAGAGCAATTTTTGAAATGACGAATTTTTTAAAAAAGTGAACATTTAATTTTAAAGGGTACAAGTTTTGAAAACATGAACAAAATTTAAAAAATGCCAATGATTTTTTATATTTTCGAACATTTATTGAATATTGTGAAGAAAATATGAAATTATGATTTTTTTTGTTTTAAAAATGTGAGCATTTAAATATATATATATATATATATATATATTTCGAAAACGTGAACAAAATTTTGAATTCCCGGAACAGTTTGGATATATTTATAGAAAAAATAAATTCTAAATATTGTTGAATTAATGAAAAAGAAGTGCAAAATGAAATAGAAAAAAGTAAAATAAAAATAAGAAAATAAGAAGAAGGCACAAAACTTTTTCAAAATTTCAGGTAGTTGCTACGTGTGCAAACCCGCACACCACGCATGGTTCCCCGTGGGAAGGATGTGCTCTCTTCTTGCACAAGAAGAAACAAAACTTTATTCCGTGTTGCCGCTCGTCTCTTGTTCATCATCGCACTCACACCAAGTCGCACCAATTTTAATGAGCTCATTGTGCCACCATGCCTTTCCTCCGTATGGTCGACATTGTACATCGGAACATTATAATTATATTTTGATATCATTATTATGTTTCTTTAAAAAACAATCACTAACAATATATGAGCAATAAATAATTTTTTCTTGAAACGATAGGATTCCTGCATTCATTAAAAAAAGCTGCCCCGTTAATTGGAGAAAACCAAGCGAGAACAAAATAGCCCGGTTAATTGTGAAGAACCGGGAAAAGCAAACACAATCGTTGAGCAACACACAGAAGATACCCCACCGCACACTACTCCAAAGAGAACCTCGTTAAGACAACACATATGTGTCATCGTCATCACTACTCCCCTAGAGGCGTCCTCGCCATTCCTGAACTCTGAGCAAAACTTCAAATCCGCCGTAGGGGATCGTCGACCCAATCCACACTGTACAGGTCGTGTGAAGATGTATGAAGATTTGCACCAGAACTCAGTCGCCTATGACTAGACATCGCAACTCCGACTCTCATGGAGAATCATGAAGAAGAACTAGGCACAATCAGTGCCGCATAAGACCATTGAATGAACCACCTGATTCCTTCATCGTATGCCATCGATACCCCACCATCACAACTTCGACTTCACAGCAACAAACAAGCTGTCGGAGAAGAGCCAAAGCTGACTACGCCCCAACCATTGCTACGTCTTCGATATTGCTCCCCTCATCATCGTTGCCAGAGAAAGTCTCGACGCCAACACCGGCGTCTTCCACTGACCCCGCTGCCAATATCCAGCTCCAAAGAAAAAGCCCCCATGGGAGGGGGGATGTGACACCAAGACGCCGCCATCGTCTGATAAATCCAAGCTAAACTAGGGGCTAATGTTGGGATTATTCCCCACGATGAGATCTATCACTAGTGTGACCCAGTTTTCGAGCTTACGGGTTCGAAGAGTCACACCACTTCCAGGAACGCCCACTCCCTCAAGAAGAAGCCCGTCGCTGCCGCTGCCACACAGGCTTTTCCCGGCGGTGCACCACAGCAGCGGTGAGGGGGCAAGACGATGGAGGAGGCGGTTATTTGTGGTGGCTAGGTTCATCGCCGTGTGGAACGACGCGGGCCCTGATGTGTGCTTCTTAATGGCATATGTGTAAAAAAATAATAACAGAGCAAGTGTATGACCACCGGCCCATTCGTTCCTTTATTTGAGGTGTATTTGTTTTTTCAAAAGTCAAACAAATGTATGTTTGACCATGTTTTAGAAAAATATATCAAGATCCAGAACACGAAAATTATATAAGTATGTAATAGAAATAAATTGTCATTTTCCTAAATGATTAAAATTAAGTTTTCCTGCATTTTGTTTGGAGGAAATTATTTTGGCCCTTGGTGCTCCTATTTTTCTTTTGCCGCCAGAAAATATCTCCCCGTGTATATTCTCTCTTACCCATGCCGGTATCTCCCCACTTATCTCCTTCAACCTCCAAATCCATCTAATGGGATCCCTCCCTAGCCGGTGATGTGCATCGCCTCCACACAGGAGTGGCGATCGATTCGTTTGGTGGCGGACTATGGGAGACTCGGTGGGCGGCGAGCGATTGGATGCAGCGGAGGTTGGGGGACAGAGATCGGCCGGCGGTTGCCCCGGGGGCGGCGGCGGCGATTGGGCGGCAGATCGGAGGAAGCATCTGCTGCGACTTACAACTTCGTCTTCAACCTATAGGTGAAATATGCAGAGCAAGCACGGAAGTACATCTTTGCTGCCTAGGGTAGCCACCCCAGATTCGTCGTTCCCCTGCCCATTGTGATCTGATCGCTCAAGCTATGGTACGGAAAATCTTCAAATTCTTCTAGTCTCTCATACTTATGTAGTAAATTGATTTCCTGCTTATTCGCTGTAAATTTTAGTTGTTCAACTATGCAAACTGAAGGTGCTCTGGTCCGTGGTAGCCTGGTAGGAGTCACATCAATAGAAAAATCTTCTGAACATTGGGCGTACATACAGTTTGCATGTTCGCTCGGTTTGATTGCTTTTCGGTTGGGTTGCTTGTTGTTTACAGATCGTGGGGAGAAATGAAAAACTATCAGCCTGGATGGCGCTCCGTCGTGTCTGGCGTACAACCTGTTGCATGGCAATGACGGCTTTGCGGGGCAGCAGTGTTGGCGCTGGGCGCCGGCGACCACCTTTGGCTCTGCTTCTTGTCACCGTTTTGCCATCCGTCCTCGCGTGTGGCCCTCGCGGCAAAACTCTAGACATCAGGTGGGGATTGGTGACCATCGCCGTTGTTGCCTTGGAGCTACCAGCACACGATTCCACCTCTGACGTTTCATGCCCGATTGCTATTTATTGGACTCACTCCACTTGAACTCAAGTGATGCGATCATACAGGTCTGTCTAGGCGCCTCCCTTGTCTGTTTGTAGTTGCTGCTTTCTGGCAAGTAGTACAAATTGGTCTAGCCACAGCCCACAGCCGCACCTGTGCCCCTGCATTCAAACAAATGGAATTAAGATTCGAAGTTAGTAGAAAACTGATAACATGTTCAGAATTTTCACATCACACAACCAAGTAAAATCCGATAGAGAGGGGACACGAAAATGGCGCATCCATGTTTTGATTGCATCCGTGTATTCAACAATCACATAGCATGTTATGTTTCACCCGGAAAATAAAAAAAATAAAAGATCACAGAACATATTTTACTTTAAATTTCTTCATTACCTTAGTGAATTAGAGAATAGAACAATAATGTATCTTTTGTTATGAGCATGATTGCATGAATAGTACATCTAGTTCAGCAAAAAAAGGATCAGGAGAAAATATTTGATAGTTGGAAACCAACTATATGAGTTATAATATTCAAATATGCTAATTATTTGCTTAATGAAATTCTCACTATATATATTCAGAAGTATAACAGAGTTACATAGGTGTTACCCTGCTGATTTGGCTCTACTGATTTTCTTATTTCTGCCATCTGGCAGTTCTTATCTAATAATGGCTATCATTTGCCATTGATAATATTATCTCATAGTTTAATTCTGCCCATAGCGCAGGATTTGATTTCATTCACCGTCCATTATTTAGCTACTTCAATGTCCTACTAGCCTTGCTATCTCTAAGGGGAAACATAAATGTCGAATGATGTTGCCATTCCTGACACTGAAAATGGTCATGTTATGACCGGTTTGGTCTATACTAGGAAAAGGCCCACCGGGCATTAGTATTAGGCACTTGGCCCACAAGTTATCTTAGGCAAGTTATCTTAGGCAAGTTATCTTAGGCTAAAGTTATAAATACTCGTGTAAGACATCGTTTGAGATCAACCAATAAGAAGCATATTATCTCCTATTGCCCGGCTCCTTGAGGAGCCGGAAATCCTAGCCGCCAATAGCCCTAACCACCGCCACCCTTCTCCTAGCTCGCGACGGCGCCCTGCCGCCGGCGCGCCCGTTCCTCGCCACGCCCTCCTCCATCCTTCCCTTACCACCTACGGCCTAGACCTGGTAGAGTACTTGATTCTACCAATTTGGTATCCAGAGACACCAGGCCGATCATGTCACTCCATCTATCACCACCGCCGTTACCATCCACCTCCGTTCCACTCTCGCTGCCGCCGACCACTTCCACGACGATGACGGAGATCACATCCGGGACCACCGCCCCCTTCGCGCCAGTGGCCATCACCACTACGGGGGATCCGCCCCCGCTCCTCTCGCCGGCGGAGGTGTCGGGCACCCTGCGGGAGCTTGTCCAGGCGGTCAGGTGTTGGGGAACGTAGCAGAAATTCAAAATTTTCTACGCATCACCAAGATCAATCTATGGAGTAATCTAGCAACGAGGGGAACGAGAGTGCATCTACATACCCTTGTAGATCGCTAAGCGGAAGCGTTCAAGTGAACGGGGTTGATGGAGTCGTACTCGTCGTGATCCAAATCACCGATGATCCTAGTGCCGAACGGGCGGCACCTCCGTGTTCAACACACGTACAGCTCGGTGACGTCTCCTACGCCTTGATCCAGCAAGGGGAGAAGGAGAGGTTGGGGAAGACTCCATCCAGCAACAGCACGACGGCGTGGTGGTGGTGGAGGAGCGTGGTACTCCAGCAGGGCTTCGCCAAGCACCGCAAGAGACGAGGAGGGAGAGGGGTAGGGCTGCGCCAAGAAGGAGATTAAATCGTGTCTATGGCAGCCCAAAACCTCAAGTATATATAGGGGGAGGGGAGGGGCTGCGCCCCCACCTAGGTTTCCACCCCTAGGGGTGGCGGCCAGCCCTAATCCCATCTAGGGGGGCGGCCAAGGGGGAA
>NC_041388.1:444556947-444597654 GCF_002162155.2 Triticum dicoccoides
GCCCACCAGGGGCTGGTCCCCTCCCACACTTGGCCCATGCAGCCCTCCGGGGCTGGTGGCCCCACCCTCTCGGTGGTCCCGGTACATTACCGATAAAACCCAAAACTTTTCCGGCGACCAAAACAGGACTTCCCATATATAAATCTTTACCTCCGGACCATTTCGGAACTCCTCATGATGTCCGGGATCTCATCCAAGACTCCGAACAACATTCGGTAACCACATATATCTATTCCCTATAACCCTAGCGTTATCGAACCTTAAGTGTGTAGACCCTACGGGTTCGGGAACCATGCAGACATGACCGAGACGTTCTCTGGTCAATAACGAACAGCGGGATCTGGATACCCATGTTGGCTCCCACATGCTCCACGATGATCTCATCGGATGAACCACGATGTCAAGGACTTAATCAATCCCGTATACAATTCCCTTTGTCTAGCGGTACGATACTTGCCCGAGATTCGATCGTCGGTATCCCGATACCTTGTTCAATCTCGTTACCGGCAAGTCTCTTTACTCGTTTCGTAACACATCATCCCGTGATCAACTCCTTGATCACATTGTGCACATTATGATGATGTCCCACCGAGTGGGCCCAGAGATACCTCTCCGTTTACACGGAGTGAGAAATCCCAGTCTCGATTCGTGCCAACCCAACAAACACTTTCGGAGATACCTGTAGCGTACCTTTATAGCCACCCAGTTACGTTGTGACGTTTGGCACACCCAAAGCACTCCTACGGTATCCGGGAGTTGCACAATCTCATGGTCTAAGGAAATGATACTTGACATTAGAAAAGCTTTAGCATACGAACTACATGATCTTGTGCTAGGCTTAGGATTGGGTCTTGTCCATCACATTATTCTCCTAATGATGTGATCCCGTTATCAACGACATCCAATGTCCATGGTCAGGAAACCGTAACCATCTATTGATCAACGAGCTAGTTAACTAGAGGCTTACTAGGGACATGGTGTTGTCTATGTATCCACACATGTATCTGAGTTTCCTATCAATACAATTCTAGCATGGATAATAAACGATTATCATGAACAAGGAAATATAATAATAACCAATTTATTATTGCCTCTAGGGCATATTTCCAACAGTCTCCCACTTGCACTAGAGTCAATAATCTAGTTCACATCGATATATGATTAACACTCAAGGTCACATCCCCATGTGACTAACACCCAAAGAGTTCTGGGTTTGATCATGTTATGCTTGTGTGAGAGGTTTCAGTCAACGGGTCTGCAACATTCAGATCCGTATGTACTTCGCAAATTTCTATGTCATCTTGTAGATGCAACTACTACGCTACATTTGGGGCCATTTCAAATAACGGTTCTACTTGGAGCTATTCTAAATTGTTGCTCCATTATAGTATCCGGTATCTCTACTCAGAGCTATCCGGATAGGTGTTAACCTTGCATCGACGTAACTCTTTACGTCGAACTCTTTATCACCTCCATAACCGAGAAACATATCCTTATTCCTCTAAGGATAATTTAGACCGCTATCTGGTGATCTACTCCTAGATTACCTTTGTACCCTCTTGCCAGATATGTGGCAAGGCACACATCAGGTGCGGTACTCAGCATGGCATACCGTATAGAGCCTATGACAAAAGCATAGGGGACGACCTTCGTCCTTCCTCTTTCTTCTGCCGTGGTCGAGCTTTAAGTCTTAACTTCATACCTTACAACTCAGGCAAGAACTCCTTCTTTGACTGATCCATCTTGAACACCTTCAAGATCATGTCAAGGTATGTGCTCATTTGAAAGTACCATCTTGAACATCTTTGACTGATCCATCTTGAACACCTTCAAGATCATGTCAAGGTATGTGCTCATTTGAAAGTACCATTAAGCGTTTTGATCTATCCTTATAGATCTTGATGCTCAATGTTCAAGTAGCTTAATCCAGGCTTTCCATTGAAAAACACTTTCCAAATAACCCTATATGCTTTCCGGAAATTCTACGTCATTTCTGATCAACAATATGTCAACAACATATATTCATCAGAAATTTTATAGTGCTCCCACTCACTTCTTTGGAAATACAAGTTTCTCATAAACTTTGTATACACCCAAAATCTTTGATCATCTCATCAAAGCATACATTCCAACTCCGAGATGCTTACTTCAGTCCTTAGAAGGATTGCTGGAGCTTTGCATACTTGTTAGCATCTTTCAGGATTGACAAAACCTTTCGGTTGTATCACAAACAAACTTTCCTCAAGAAAATAGTTGAGGAAACAATGTTTTGACATCCTATCTGCAAGATTTCATAAATAATGCAGTAATCGCTAATATAATTCCAACAGACTCTTAGCATCGCTACGAGTGAGAAAGTCTCATCGTAGTCAACTCCTTGAACTTGTCGGAAAACATCTTAACGACAAGTCAAGCTTTCTTAATGGTGATACATACCATCATTGTCCGTCTTCCTTTTAAAATCCATATGTACCTAACAGCCTTACGACCATCAAGTAGTTCTTCCAAAGTCTACACTTTGTTTTCGTATATGGATCCTCTCTCGGATTATATGGCCTCGAGCCATTTTGGCATCCAGGCCCACCATCGCTTCTCCATAGCTCGTAGGTTCATTGTTGTCTAGCAACATGACTTCCAAGACAGGATTACGTACCACTCTGAAGTAGTACGCATCCTTGTCATCCCACGAGGTTTGGTAGTGACTTGATCTGAAGCTTTATGATCACTATCATAAGCTTCCACTTCAATTGGTGTAGGTGCCACAGGAACAACTCCCTGTGCCCTGCCACACACTAGTTGAAGAGATGGTTCAATAACCTCATCAAGTCTCCACCATCCTCCCACTCAATTCTTTCGAGAGAAACTTTTCCTCGAGAAAGGACCCGATTCTAGAAACAATCCCTTATTGCTTTCGGATCTGAGACAGGAGGTATACCCAACTGTTTTGGGTGTCCTATGAAGATGCATTTATCCGCTTTGGGTTCGAGCTTATCAGCCTGAAACTTTTCCACATAAGCGTCGCAGCCCCAAACTTTTAAGAAATGACAGCTTAGGTTTCTCTAAACCATAGTTCATACGGTGTCATCTCATCGGAATTACGTGGTGCCCTATTTAAAGTGAATGTGGTTGTCTCTAATGCCTTACCCATAAACCATCATGGTAATTCGATAAGAGACATCATGGTATGCATCATATCCAATAGGGTGCAGTTATGATGTTCGGACACACCATCACACTATGGTGTTCTAGGCTGTATTAGTTGTGAAACAATTTCCACAATGTCTTAATTCTGTGCCAAACTCGTAATTCAGATATTCATCTCTATGATCATATCATAGATATTTTATCCTCTTGTCACGACGATCTTTCAACTTCACCCTGAAATTACTTGAACCTTTCAATAATTCAGACTCGTGATTCATCAAGTAAATATACTCAACATCTACTCAAATCATTTGTGAAGTAAGAACATAACGATATCCACTACGCGCCTCAGCACTCATTGGACTGCACACATCAAAATGTATTACTTCCAACAAGTTGCTTTCTAGTTCCATTTTACTGAAAACGAGGCTTTCAGTCATCTTGCCCATGTGGTATGATTTGCATGTCTCAAGTGATTCAAAATCAAGTGAGACCAAACGGTCCATTTGCATGGAGTTTCTTCATGCATATACACCAATAGACATGGTTCGCATGTCTCAAACTTTTCAAAACGAGTGAGCCCAAAGATCCATCAACATGGAGCTTCTTCATGCATTTTATACCGATATGACTTACGTGGCAGTGCCACAAGTAGGTGGTACTATCATTACTATCTTATATCTTTTGGCATGAACATGTGTATCACTACGATCGAGATTCAATAAACCATTCATTTTAGGTGCAAGACCATTGAAGGTATTATTCAAATAAACAGAGTAACCATTATTCTCCTTAAATGAATAACCGTATTGCGATAGACATAATCCAATCATGTCTATGCTCAACGCAAACACCAATCTCGATGGTAGAGGGAGCGTGCGATGCTTGATCACATCAAGCTTGGAAAAACTTCCAACACATATCGCCAGCTCACCTTTAGCTAGTCTCCGTTTACTCCGCAGCCTTTTATTTCGAGTTTACTAACACTTAGCAACTGAACCGGTATCTAATACCATGGTGCTACTAGGAGTACTAGTAAAGTACACATTAACACAATGTATATCCAATATACTTCTATCGACATTGCCAGCCTCCTCATCTACCAAGTATCTAGGGTAATTCTGCTCCAGTGGCTGTTCCCCTTATTACAGAAGCACTTAGTCTCGGGTTTGGGTTCAACCTTGGGTTTCTTCACTAGAGCAGCAGTTGAATTGCCGTTTCATGAAGTATCCCTTCTTGCCCTTGCCCTTGCCCTTCTTGAAACTAGTGGTTTCACCAACCATCAACAATTGATGCTCCTTCTTGATTTCTACTTTTGTGGTGTCAAACATCGCGAATATCTCAAGGATCATCATATATGTCCTTGATATATTATAGTTCATCATGAAGCTCTAGCAGCTTGGTGATAATGACTTCGGAGAAACATCACTATCTCATCTGGAAGATCAACTCCCACTCGATTCAAATGATTGTTGTACTCAGACAATCTGAGCACAAGCTCAACAATTGAGCTTTTCTCCCTTAGTTTGCAGGCTAAGAAAATCGTCGGAGGTCTTATACCTCTTGACGTGGGCACGAGCCTGAAATCCCAATTTCAGCCCTCGAAACATCTCATATGTTTCGCGACGTTTCAAAACGTCTTCGGTGCCTCAACTCTAAACCGTTTAACTGAACTATCACATAGTTATCAAAATGTGTATGTCAGATATTCGCAACATCCACAGACGACATTCGAGGTTCAGCACGCTGAGCGGTGCATTAAGGACATAAGCCTTCTATGAAGCAATGAGGACAATCCTCAGTTTACGGACCTAGTCCGCATAATTGCTACTATCATCTTTCAACTAAATTTTCTCTAGGAACATATCTAAACAGTAGAACTGAAGCGCGAGCTAAGACATAATTTGCGAAGACCTTTTGACTATGTTCAGGATAATTAAGTTCATCTTATGAACTCCCACTCAGATAGACATCCCTCTAGTCATCTAAGTGATTACATGATCCGAGTCAACTAGGCCGTGTCCGATCATCACGTGAGACGGACTAGTCATCATCGGTGAACATCTTCATGTTGATCGTATCTTCTATACGACTCATGTTCGACCTTTCGGTCTTCCGTGTTCCGAGGCCATGTCTGTACATGCTAGGCTCGTCAAGTCAACCTAAGTGTTTGCATGTGTAAATCTGTCTTACACCTGTTGTATGTGAACGTTGGAATCTATCACACCCGATCATCACGTGGTGCTTCGAAACAACGAACTGTCGCAACAGTGCACAGTTAGGGGGAACACTTTCTTGAAATTATTATGAGGGATCATCTTATTTACTACCGTCGTTCTAAGTAAACAAGATGCAAAAACATGATAAACATCACATGCAATCAAATAATAGTGACATGATATGGCCAATATCATATAGCTCCTTTGATCTCCATCTTGGGGCTCCATGATCATCTTGTCACCGGCATGACACCATGATCTCCATCATCGTGTCTTCATGAAGTTGCTCGCCAACCATTACTTCTACTACTATGGCTAACACGTTTAGCAATAAAGTAAAGTAATTTACATGGCGTTTCTCAATGACACGCAGATCATACAAAAAATAAAGACAACTCCTATGGCTCCTGCCGGTTGTCATACTCATCGACATGCAAGTCGTGATTCCTATTACAAGAACATGATCTCATACATCACATATATATCATTCATCACATCCTTTGGCCATATCACATCACAAAACACTTGCTACAAAAACAAGTTAGACGTCCTCTAATTGTTGTTGCAAGTTTTTACGTGGGCCCAGAGATACCTCTCCGTTTACACGGAGTGACAAATCCCAGTCTCGATTTGTGCCAACCCAACAGACACTTTCGGAGATACCTGTAGTGTACCTTTATAGCCACCCAGTTATGTTGTGACATTTGGCACACCCAAAGCACTCCTACGGTATCCGGGAGTTGCACAATCTCATGGTCTAAGGAAATGATACTTGACATTAGAAAAGTTTTAGCATACGAACTACATGATCTTGTGCTAGGCTTAGGATTGGGTCTTGTCCATCACATTATTCTCCTAATGATGTGATCCCGTTATCAACGACATCCAATGTCCATGGTCAGGAAACCGTAACCATCTATTGATCAACGAGCTAGTCAACTAGAGGCTTACTAGGGACATGGTGTTGTCTATGTATCCACACATGTATCTGAGTTTCCTATCAATACAATTCTAGTATGGATAATAAACGATTATCATGAACAAGGAAATATAATAATAACCAATTTATTATTGCCTCTAGGGCATATTTCCAACATCAGGGGCATTACCCTCTACCTCGCCGGGAACCAGCCCCCACCACCGAGTGTCGTCACCACCGCCTATGGACCGCCGCCGCTACAGTGGGCTGCCCCGGCCCTCCAGGCACCCTCCGGAGGGGCGCCCCAGCCGCCGCTGCTGCTGCCGCACTACTCGGCGGCGGGACAGCCTTGGCCAGCATGGCCGGCCTCCACCGCGCCGCTGGGGGGCCCGACCCAGCAGTTTCTTCCGGCGCCACCGCCGCCCCCCCCTCGACGCAGGCGCCGGTGCAGCAGCTCCACCCGGCGCTACCGCCATCGTCAGCACCACCACCCGCGTCTCGGGCCACTGATCGGCCCCTACACCAGGTGCAGTTTCCACCGTCACCATCGCCGATCCCTGCATGGGCGATCGGCTTGTCTCTGGGCCCGGTATACTCCACGGCGCCGGACCACCCGACGCCCTCCCTACGATTCGAACACCCCTCCAGCTCAGCGAACTACGCCCCGACGCTTTCCGAACCGGCATACGCGTTGCCGGCGACTGCGGCCGCCCCCGGGCACGGCGGGCCACCACCCCCTCGCTTCGCCAAGCTGGACTTCGCCACCTACGAGGGCACGGAGGACCCCCTCAACTGGCTCAACCAGTGCGAGCAGTTCTTTCGAGGGCAACGGACGCTCGCTTCGGATCGTACCTGGCTCGCTTCCTATCATCTTCGAGGCGCAGCACAAACTTGGTACTACGCTCTCGAGCAGGACGAGGGTGGCATGCCACCATGGGAGCGCTTCCGGGAGCTTTGTCTCCTCCTCTTTGGGCCTCCTATCCGCGGGAGCCGACTGGCGGCCCTCGGCCGTCTACCTTTCACATCTAAGGTGCAGGACTACGCTAACCGCTTCCAGGCCCTGGCGTGCCACGCGCCGGGCGTCTCCGCGACCCAGCACGCCGAGCTCTTTGTGGGCGGCCTGCCGGACCATATTCGCGTGGATGTCGAGCTCCGGGACCCCCCCGACCTCCAGACAGCCATGTACTATGCCCGGGCCTTCGAGCAGCGGGCCCAAGCACTGCAGCAGCCACTCGGATGGAGCGGCCGCCAGCCCAGTCGGCCCGCTCCGACTCCCCCAGCCCCGGGTCGGCCTCCTCCAGCCGCGACGGCCACACCCCCGGCCGCCACACGACCTTTCTGTCGGCTGTCACCAGCCGAGCAGCAGGAGCGCCGCCGTCAGGGTCTCTGCTTCAACTGCGATGAGCCATACACGCCGACCCATGTCTGCCCCCGCCTATTTTATTTGGAGACGGTCGACTACACTGAGGCGGACGACTCGCCCGACGCACTACCTCCACCTGCGGCGCCCGAGGACGTGGCCGCGGATCCCGCGGCGACGGCGTGCGTCGTCTCCCTTCATGCCCTGGCCGGCATCCGGGGCGAGCGGACCATGCTGCTGCCTGTGACGATACATGGCGCGCGCCTGGTGGCCCTGCTGGATACGGGCTCCACTCACAACTTTCTGCCCGAGTCGACCATGCGTCGACTAGCCCTTCCGACGACAAGCAGGGAGCACCTGCGGATCACGGTGGCGAACGGCGATCGCCCCCGATGCCATGGACTCGCCCGCAACGTTCCCATCTCCATCGGTGGCGAACACTTCTCCATCACCTGTGCAGGGATCGACCTCGGCTGTTTCGACTTCATTCTTGGGGTGGACTTCCTCCGGACCCTCGGCCCCATCCTGTGGGATTTCGATGCACTCACGATGACATTCTGGCGGCAGGGCCGCCGCATCCGGTGGGAGGGCCTTGGGGGCGCCGCGCCGGCCGTGCCACACCTCCAGTTGGCCGCCGCGTCCTTGGAGGCCGAGCACCCCTTGCTGGATTCCCTTCTGCAGCAGCACAGCAACCTCTTCGACGAGCCGCAGGGTCTTCCGCCTGCCCGGGTGTACGACCATCATATTCACCTCATACCGGGCTCCACTCCGGTGGCGGTGCGGCCCTACCGCTACCCCCAGCTGCAGAAGGATGAGTTGGAGCGCCAGTGTGCACTGATGCTCGCCGCGGGCATCATCCGGATCTCCACGTCGCCCTTCTCGGCGTCGGTGCTTCTCGTCCGTAAGTCGGACGCCACATGGCGCTTCTGCATCGACTACCGCGCCCTCAACGCGCTCACGCTCAAGGACAAGTTCCCTATACCGGTGGTCGACGAGCTCTTGGATGAGCTCCACGGGGCGCGCTTCTTCACCAAGCTCGATCTCCGGCCAGGCTATCATCAGGTGCGCATGCATCCGGACGACATCGCCAAGACGACATTTCGCACCCACCATGGTCACTTCGAGTTCTTGGTGATGCCCTTCAGCCTCGCCAACGCCCCGGCGACGTTCCATGCCCTGATGAACGACGTCCTTCGACCCTACTTACGGCGGTTTGTGCTTGTTTTCTTTGATGACATTCTTATCTACAGCGCCACCTGGGCCGAGCATCTCCAGCACGTCGCCATCGTCTTCAACGAGCTTCGGGCGCACCACCTCCACCTTAAGCGCTCGAAGTGCTCATTCGGGACGCCTATCGTCGCCTACCTCGGCCATGTCATCTCGGCCGACGGGGTGGCTATGGATGCCGATAAGGTAGCGGCCGTCTCCGCATGGCCAACGCCTCACTCGCCGCGGGCTCTCCGCGGGTTCCTCGGACTCGTCGGCTACTACCGGAAATTTATTCGGGAGTTCGGACTCATCGCGGCGCCCCTCACGCGTTGCTTCGCTGCGACGCCTTCACCTGGGACGACAAGGCGACGACGGCGTTCGAGACCCTCAAGGGGGCCCTCACGACGGGCCTTGTCCTCTAGATGCCAGACTTTGACCGCCCGTGTGTGGTGGACTATGACGCCTCGGGCGCCGGTTTCGGCGCCGTACTTCATCAGGGCGATGGGCCCCTCGCTTTCTTCAGTCGGCCTTTCACGCCGCGCCATCTTAAGTTGGCAGCTTACGAGTGGGAGCTCATTGGCCTCGTCCAGGCCGTGCGTCATTGGAGACCATACTTGTGGGGGTGGACCTTCCATATTCTCACGGACCACTACAGCCTGAAGTTCTTGCTGGATCAACGGTTGTCGACCGTTCCGCAGCACCAGTGGATCAGCAAGCTCTTCGGCTTCGACTTCTCCGTCGAGTATCGGCCGGGCCGTCTTAACACCGTGGCCGACGCGCTGTCCCGTCGCGATTCCGACCTCGCGCCACCCACCGACGCGTCCGCCGGGACGGCCCTGTGCATCCGCTCCGGGCCATCGTTCGGTCTCTTTGCCGACATTCGCCGCGCCACTGCGACGGCCGAGGACGCCGCACTTCTTCAGCAGCAGCTTGCGGGCGGCGACTTGGACGAGCCCTGGCGCTTCTCTGACGGACTGCTCCTCCATGGGCGCCGGATCTTTGTTCCGACTCATGATGATCTCCCTCACCAGGTGTTGCAACTCGCCCACTCGGCGGGCCATGAGGGTGTGCAGAAAACCCTCCATCGTCTTCGCGCCGACTTCTACATCCCTGGCGGTCGTGCCTTGGTCCGCGACTGGGTTCGGTCTTGTCAGACTTGCCAGCGCAACAAGACAGAGACCCTGAGGCCGGCTGGGCTCCTTCAGCCCTTGGAAGTGCTGTCTCAGGTCTGGGCGGATATCTCCATGGACTTCATCGAGGGCCTTCCCAAGGTGGGGGGCAAGTCGGTCATCCTCACGGTGGTCGATCGCTTCTCTAAGTACGCCCACTTCATCGCGCTCGGTCATCCGTACACGGCGGCGTCCGTGGCCCGGGCCTTCTTCGACGGCATCGTCCGTCTACACGGGTTCCCTACTTCGATTGTCTGTGATCGGGACCCAGTCTTCACGGGCCATGTCTGGCGCGACCTCTTCAGGATGGCAGGTGTCCAGCTCCGCCTGAGGACGACGTTCCATCCTCAGACGGACGGTCAGTCTGAGGTGGTTAACAAGGTCATTGCCATGTATTTGCGTTGTGTGACAGGTGATCGGCCTCGAGCTTGGGTGGACTGGCTCTCTTGGGCGGAGTACTGCTACAACACCTCTTATCACTCCGCCCTGCGCGCGATGCCATTTGAGGTGGTCTATGGTCGACCACCCCCGCCTATACTTCCGGTCGACCCGGAGACGGCTCGGACGGCGGTTGCGGGTGACCTTATCCGCACCCGTGATGAGATGCTGGCTGAGGTCCGTCAGCGTCTACTTCAGGCCTAGCAGACGGCCAAGCACTACTACGACGATCCTCATCGCGAGGCGGAGTTCGCAGTGGGTGACTGGGTGTGGCTGCGTCTTCTCCACCGCTCTACGCAGTCACTGGACCTGCGCGCGAAGCGCAAGCTCGGCCCTCGCTACGCCGGGCCCTTCCCTATCGTGGAGCGCATCGGGAAGGCGGCCTATCATCTTCAGCTTCCAGCCCGCGCTCGCATCCATGGCGTGTTCCATGTGGGGCTGCTCAAGCCTTTCCGTGGCGAGCCATTGGCGGCCCCTCCGGCGCTTCCTCCAACCGCCGATGGTCGCATTCTTCCAGAGCCAGCAAAGGTGTTGTCGGCCCAGCTCCGTCGTGGCATCTGGTTCGTCTTAATTCAGTGGGCAGGCCTTCCGGAGGAGGAGGCTACTTGGGAACAGCGTGAGGAATTCCGTCAACACTATCCAGACTTTCAGCTCGAGGACGAGCTGTTTGCGCAGGCGGGGAGAGATGTTATGACCGGTTTGGTCTATACTAGGAAAAGGCCCACCGGGCATTAGTATTAGGGGCTTGGCCCACAAGTTATCTTAGGCAAGTTATCTCAGACAAGTTATCTTAGGCTAAAGTTATAAATACTCGTGTAAGACATCATTTGAGATCAAGCAATAAGAAGAATATTATCTCCTATTGCCCGGCTCCCTGAGGAGCCGGAAACCCTAGCCGCCAACAGCCCTAACCGCCGCCGCCCTTCTCCTAGCTCGCGACGGCGCCCTGCCGCCGGCGCGCCTATTCCTCGCCACACCCTCCTCCATCCTTCCCTTATCACCTACGGCCTAGACCTGGTAGAGTACTTGATTCTACCAGGTCATGTTTTTCATGCCCAATAGGTGTTACCTTCGATAAAGCATGCAAACCATTTACTATATCTTTGTCCATTTCAGGGGAGAGCATTTCAAAGGAATCATGGACTGGAGGTGTAAGTTACATGACAAGCTATTTTGCTCACGCAGTTTGATGAAAAAATTCATGAAGTCCAATTCCCTGTTTATTTGGCTCATGATTAATGTTTTTTTAACTTCCAAATGTTGGCTAGCAATTGATATTCTATGATTAAACATGTCATAATACATTGATTTATGGTCACTGTTACATTTGATAATTTATAATCACATAAATGAACTTAAATTGTTCCGGGCCTGGCATGTTTAGCATTTGTTTACATTACAGTACAATGAATATATGATGGAAACAACGTCGCAAGCTCACTCAGCACTATTGGCCGGCACAGCAAAACATGGATACGCTTCTAGTTTACATGACGAGTACTTCATTTGTTTGCATCATGCATGCATGTTTAGCGATCAAAATAAAATATTATGTTGTAACAAAACCTTAATCTAATGAGACCAAAAGTACGTGTAGAATAAGGCTACTTAGTGCATTCCTAGTACATGATATCGGAACTCCTGGAAATTATCATTCTTGAGCTGATTATGTGTCTCCATTCACACCTCTTCCTATTTAATTGCAGAATGCTCATACTGAAAATAGCAATGCAGCCAAGTTAGGTGGTCTTCACCAAGTCACTAAGCAGGTACATATATGCTAGGTATCCAAACGGTTGTATAATTATAGTTGGTCTAATTCTCTATGAAATTGTCCTTCTTTGCGTAAAGTGAAATCTTCTCAGTTTTATGAATAACAAATGTTTCATCTCTTGCAAAAATGGGATAAAACTGAAGTCATGTTCTTTTCAATCAATTTGAGAAGCAAAAACAAACCCGTGACCAATGGAATTTTAGGGGGTAAAGATAGAACATATGTGGTTGAAGGAGACATGCTTGGAGAGAAGTATGGTGCAGTCTCTGTCTGTGGCTCTACAAATCTAGGTGATGTGAACTGGTTAGACCATATGAAAAATTCCAAACAGTAGGAGATGTTGGTTATGTTTTTGCTTGGCCTTGCTCACATGTAAGTATGTTTCCATACAAACATCGAGTGTGCTCCAATATCCACATTTAAGATACTTTAGTTATCAAAATCTTTGTGGCTTTTAGGTACAAAAAACTATGCCAACCATTCAAACAAAGCATTTGTACGATACACTTCTTATAATTTATCAAAGAACAACTTATCTTGCACTTGCCTAAAACATTGTTCATTTTCATTTTCAGGGTGGTTGAGGATTTGAAAAGAGAGTGCATTAAGGGAGCCAGGAGTAATTGGGTAGTTGAGGATTTGAAAAGGGAGTGCACTGAAGGAGGCATGATTAGTTGATGAACCAGTCTGTGAATGAACAAGTATTGTGGCTTATGTTATATTTTAGCTTAATTGAGAACCATAGTTCTAGACTATAGGATATTTTCTTATTTATTTGCATGTTCTATATGAATATCTGTTAATATTCAGTTGTGAGTTTCAGTGTAAGTATCTGTTCGGGCTGATTATTCCACTCAGCTTGCCTCTTTTAGGGGAACTCAGCTTGTCAATTTTGATAACGTGAAGTTTGCAAATGCAATCTATGACATCGAATCGTGGCTTCATATGATGATATTATTTGATTAATCTGCATGTGGGGCCATGTCATGATAAAATGATCATTTGAAATGATGAAATACAAATTCAAAATAAATCAAACCATATTCAAAGTAAAATATTCCATTTGTATCGAGTCGCTTATGTATATTTAAAGATAAATATAATGTCTCTACACAACGTGTAGAAGTACCAAGCCCATGATGAACGCATTTACAGAAGCGCCTCAATGGTATCGAGACGCAAATAAAACGTGTCTATGTGAGTAGAGACATGATATGAGTGTGTCTACCATAACGTCTCTACCTGTGTAGACACGATGTTGAATGTTTCTATATAGCGTCCCATGTCATGTAAAGACGCTTCACAAGCGTGTCTACATGGTTTGAGATGGTCTGTGGGAAGACGCTTCAAAGACGCTTTACTAAAACGACTCTACACTTGCCTAGGGTGAAATAACACGTCCCTATGTATGAAATTCGACGTCTCTACTGGTAGTTTTTGTTGTAGTGTATATGTGAACCTCTCTTTCTTTATTACTTCCTATTCATTGCAACGATGACCAAAACTATGTTTGTCAACTCTCAACAACTTTTATTCATCATACTCTTTATATGTGAAGTCATTACTCTCCATAAGATCCATATGATCTCTTTGTTTATTTCTTCTCTTTTATTTTATTCCCTCAAGATTATAGCAAAATAATAAAGCCCTTGACTCAACACTAATCTTTATTATATATAGCTCACGGACTCGATTACATAGAAGGATCATAAAGCAAAACTCACAACTAGATCATACTAAAACTTTATTCTACTAGATCAAGATATTATCAAAAGGATCGAACTAAGAAAAACGGTAAGGATAAAAGTGATGGTGATACGATATCGGGGCACTCCCCCAAGCTTGGCAGTTGCCAAGGGGAGTGCCCATACCAGATACACAATTCTTCTTTCTCGGTGAAGAGGGTGGAGTTGTTGATGATGTAGGCTTGTTGTCCCTCTTCCAAGGCATAGGCTCACCATCATAGAAGGATGATCGAGTCTCCTGAATCCTCAAATATGCAGCCAAACTCATCCTCTTGAATCTATATTCATACTCACAATTTTGATTTTGCAGGTCATAGATCTAGGCTTGGAGGTGCTCGATTTTCTCATGAAGCTTGAAGATGGCCTCCCCAATGTCCTTGACGTCCAGCTTGTGCTTGTTGGTGAACTCCGTGATCATAATGTGGTTGGAGTCGAGTCCATGCTCCACCATCTCCTGACACTTGAAAACTTGTTGCTCCAATGCCTCGAGCCTTGCCTCCGTGCTTCCGGTCCTCCTTGGTCCCTCAATGTCGCAGACGTGCAAAAACCCCTCACGCATCTCAATGGTTTGAGGGTGTTGCAGCACCTCCGCGAGGTAGGGGTTGATGACCTTCTCGAAGAACTTGTCCTTGGGGGCACTTGAAGACGACATGACGACCTAGATCTGTCAGAAAAACAGCTCGAAACAAAGACAAGAGATATTTGCGTGATACAGTGATCAAAACCTTCGGGAGATTATATAATGAATTTTTACCGACCAAAAGAAGTATTGTGAAAGAAAACGGAGTCCGGAGAGCACACGAGGTGCCCATGAGGCAGGGGGCGCGCCCAGGGGGTAGGGCGCGCCTCCCACCCTCGTGGAAGCCTCGTGTCCTTCCCGGACTACTTCTTATTGTCCTATTTTTCTAAACATTCCAAAACGGAGGAAAATTGCCATTAGAACTGTTTTGGAGTCGGTTTACTTACCATACCACATACCTATTCCTTTTCGGAATCTGAGACGTTCCGGAAAGTGTCCCTTATGTATTCCTCCGGGGTTACGGTTTCAATGATATTAGTTTCAACATTTATAGGATTACCTAAGATATAATGTTTGATTCTTTGACCGTTCACCACCTTCGGATTTGTGCCTTCAAAGTTGTTGATTTTTATGGCACCGGAATGATAGACCTCCTTGATAATGTAGGGACCTTCCCATTTAGAGAGAAGTTGCCTGAAAAAAATCTTAAACGAGAGTTGTATAACAATACATAATCACCTACATTAAACTCGCGCTTTTGTATACTTTTGTCATACCATCTTTTAACTTTTTCTTTAAACAGCTTGGAATTTTCAAGTGAGCTAATGTCAAATAACCTCTTCTCACCGGCAAGTTTGAAGTCATAGTTGATCTCTTTAATGGCCCAATATGCCTTATGTTCTAATTCAAGATGTAAGTGGCATGCTTTACCATAAACCATTTTATACGGAGACATACCCATAGGATTTTTATATGCAGTTCTATAGGCCCATAATGCATCATCAAGTTTCTTGGACCACTTCTTTCTAGATCTATTAACAGTCTTTTGCAAAATTAATTTGAGCTCTCTGTCACTCAATTCTACTTGACCACTAGATTGTGGGTGATAAGGAGATGCAATTCTATGATTAACGTCATACTTAGCAAGCATTTTACAAAAGGCACCATGAATAAAATGTGAACCACCACTAGTCATTAAATATCTAGGGACTCCAAACCTCGGGAAAATAACTTCTTTAAGCATCTTAATCGAGGTGTTATGATCAGCACTACTAGTTGGAATAGCTTCTACCCACTTAGTAACGTAATCAATAGCAACTAAAATATGTGTATACCAGTTAGAGGAAGGAAAGGGCCCCATATAATCAAAGCCCCAAACATCAAATGGTTCAATAACAAGTGAATAATTCATAGGCATTTCTTGACGTCTACTAATATTACCAATTCTTTGACATTCATCACAAGACAAGACAAACTTACAGGCATCCTTGAAGAGAGTAGGCCAATAAAAACTGGATTGTAATACCTTGTGTGCAGTTCTGTCTCCAGCATGGTGTCCTCCATAAGCCTCGGAGTGACACTTGCGTAGGATCTGTTCCTGTTCATGCTCAGGTACACAACGTCTAATAATACCATCTACTCCTTCTTTATAAAGATGTGGGTCATCCCAAAAGTAATGTTTCAAATCATAGAATAACGTTTTCTTTTGCTGGTATGTGAAACTAGGTGGTATAAATTTAGCAACAATATAATTAGCAAAATCAGCATACCATGGAGCGGCACGGGAGGCATTTATGACATTTAATTGTTCATCAGGAAAGCTATCATCAATAGGTAGTGGGTCATCAAGAACATTTTCTAACCTAGACAAGTTGTCTGCAACAGGGTTCTCAGCTCCCTTTCTATCAATAATATGCAAATCAAATTCTTGTAGCAAGAGAACCCATCTAATAAGTCTAGGATTAGCATCTTTCTTTTCCATAAGGTATTTAATAGCAGCATGATCAGTGCGAATAGTTACTTTAGAATCAACAATATAAGGTCTGAACTTATCACAAGCAAATACAATTGCTAAGAATTCCTTTTCAGTAGTAGCATAATTTCTCTGGGCATTGTCTAGAGTTTTACTAGCATATTGAATAACATTTCATTTCTTATCAAATCTTTGTCCTAGAACAGCACCTACAGCATAATCACTAGCATCACACATAATTTCAAAGGGTAAATTCCAATCAGGTGGCTGAACTATAGGTGCAGAAATCAATGCTTTCTTAAGTATTTCAAATGCTTCTACACAATCATCATCAAAGACAAAAGGAATATCTTTTTGTAATAGATTAGTCAGAGGCCGAGAAATTTTTGAGAAGTCCTTAATGAACCTCCTATAAAAAACGGCATGACCAAGGAAACTTCTTATACCTTTCATGTCCTTGGGACATGGCATCTTTTCAGTAGCATCAACTATAGCTTTATCAACTTCAATGCCTCTTTCAGAAATTTTATGCCCCAAGACAATACCTTCATTAACCATAACGCGGCATTTCTCCCAATTCAAAACAAGATTAGTTTCTTCACATCTCTGCAAAACTCGATCAAGGTTGCTTAAGCAATCATCAAAAGAGGATCCATAAACAGAGAAATCGTCCATGAAAACCTCACATATCTTTTCACAAAAGTCAAAAAATAGCCATCATGCATCTTTGAAAGGTAGCAGGTACATTACATAAACCAAAAGGCATACGTCTATAAGAAAAATTACCGAAAGAGCAAGTAAAAGTGGTCTTTGATTGATCATCAGCTGACACAGGTATTTGAGAGAAGCTAGAGTAACCATCTAGAAAACAAAAATGTGTATGTTTGGACAATATTTCTAGCATTTGATTAATAAAGGGTAAGGGGTAATGATCTTTTTAGTAGCCTTATTTAATTTGCGGAAATCAATTACCATCCTATAACCTATAATATTTTTTTGCGGGATCAATTCATATTTATCATTAGGAACAACAGTAATACCTCCCTTATTAGGGACACAATGGACAGGACTTACCCACTGACTATCAGCAATGGGATAAATTATACCTGCCTCAAGGAGCTTTAGTATTCCCTTTCTTACCACTTCTTTCATCTTAGGATTCATCCGTCGTTGGTGATCAATAACTGGTTTGGCGTCTTCCTCCAAATTTATTTTGTGTTGGCATAGAGTGGGACTAATGCCCTTAAGATCATCAAGAGTATATCCAATAGCAGCACAATGCTTCTTCAGAGTTTCCAATAATCTCTCTTCCTCCTTCTCTGAAAGGTTAGCACTAATAATAACAGGATATATTTTCTTTTCATCAAGATAAGCATATTTTAGAGTATCAGGTAATGGTTTAAGCTCAAACACGGGATCACCCTCGGGTGGAGGAGGATCCCCTAGGATTTCAATAGGAAAATTGTGTTTCAGAATAGGTCCCTGTTTAAAGAATACTTCATCTATTTCCCTTCTTTCATTCATGAACATATCATTTTCATGGTCTAGCAAATATTGTTCTAATGGATCAGTAGGAGGCACGGCAATAGAAGCAAGACCAATAATTTCATCTTTACTAGGCAATTCTTTATCATGGGGTTGTCTACGAAATTTAGCAAAATTAAACTCATGAGACATATCCCCTAAACCAACAGAAACAATATCCTTATTGTAGTCTATATTAGCATTGACAGTATTTAAGAAGGGTCTACCAAATATAACGGGGCAAAAGCTATCTTGTGGGGAACCAAGAACAAGAAAATCGGCAGGATATTTAACCTTCCCACACAAGATTTCAACGTCTCTAACAATCCCAATTGGTGAAATAGTATCTCTATTAGCAAGCTTAATGGTAACATCAATACCTTCTATCTCAGCTGGTGCAATATCATGCATAATTTCTTTGTATAAGGAAATAGGTATTGCACTAGCACTAGCACCCATATCACATAAGCCATGATAACATTGATCTCCCATTTTAACAGAAATAACAGGCATGCCTACAACAGGTCTGTGTTTATTTTTAGCATCAAGCCTAGCAATTCTAGCAGCTTCATCACAGAAGTAAATAACATGCCCATCAATATTATCGGCCAAGAGATCTTTAACCATAGCAATTTCAGGTTCGACTTTAATTTGCTCAGGGGGTTTAGGTGTCTTAATATTACTTTTGTTGAACACAGTTGAAACTTTAGCATGATCCTTTATTCTAACAGGGAAAGGTGGTTTCTCAACATAAGCAGTAGCAACAACAGGATCATTATAAGTGATAGTATTTTCTTCAACTTTAATATGTGCAACTACTTTTACTTCAATGGGAGGATTATATTTAAACCACTTATCCTTAGGGAGATCAACATGAGTAGCAAAGGACTCACTGAAAGAGGCTACTATCTCAGAGTCAAGTCCATATTTAGTGCTAAATTTATGGAAAACATCGGTATCCATAAAAGATTTAACACAATCAAACTTAGGTGTTATACATGACTCTTTACCTTCATCGAGATCCAAATCTTCAGAGTTGCGTTTAATTCTCTCCAATAAATTCCATTTGTATTCAATAGTCTTCATCATAAAGGAACCAGTACAAGAGGTATCGAGCATGGAGCGATTGTTGTGAGAAAGCCGAGAATAAAATTTTTGAATAATCATTTCTCTTGAGAGCTCATGATTGGGGCATGAATATAACATTGACTTAAGCCTCCCCCAAGCTTGAGCGATGCTTTCTCCTTCGCGAGGCAAAAAATTATATATATAATTATGATCACGATGAACAAGATGCATAGGATAAAACTTCTGATGGAATTCCAATTTCAACCATTTGTAGTCCCATGATACCATATCATCACATAGCCTATACCATGTCAATGCATCTCCCTTCAAAGATAAAGGGAAGACCTTCTTCTTGATAACATCATCGGGCATACCTGCAAGCTTAAATAATCCACAAACTTCATCCACATAAATTAAGTGTAAGTCGGGATGCAATGTTCCATCTCCTGCAAAAGGATTAGCTAGCAGTTTCTCTATCATACCCGAAGGAATTTCTAAGTAAACATTTTCGTTTTCAGTAGGTTCAATAGGTTGAGGAGTAACTAATTGTGGTTCCAGACGAGGTGAAGATACCCCGAACAAACCCCTCAAAGCATTACTTTCCATAGTAACAAGTGACAGTAAATTCCAGCACACTATATAAATTTTTCCTTACCAAATTCCACCGACCAAAGGCGCTTCACTCCCCGGCAACGGCGCCAGAAAAGAGTCTTGATGACCCACAAGTGTAGGGGATCTATCGTAGTCCTTTTGATAAGTAAGAGTGTCGAAGCCAACGAGGAGCAGAAGGAAATGATAAGCGGTTTTCAGCAAGGTATTCTCTGCAAGCACTGAAACTCTTATATGGCCCAAGATGGCCCAATAAGGTAATTGGTAATGAGTAGCAAGTAATAAAAGTAAATAAGGTGCAGCAAGATGGCCCAATCCTTTTTGTAGCAAAGGACAAGCCTGGACAAACTCTTATATGAAGTAAAGCGCTCCCGAGGACACATGGGAATTATCGTCAAGCTAGTTTTCATCACGATCATATGATTCACGTTCGGTACTTTAATAATTAGATATGTGGGTGGACCGGTGCTTGGGTTCTGTCCTTACTTGGACAAGCATCCCACTTATGATTAACCCCCATTGCAAGCATCCGCAACTACAACAGAAGTATTAAGGTAAACCTAACCATAGCATGAAACATATGGATCCAAATCAGCCCCTTACGAGGCAACGCATAAACTAGGGTTTAAGCTTCTGTCACTCTAGCAACTGGTACCTCTTGAGCACTGCGTTGGTTTTCCCTTGAAGAGGAAAGGGTGATGTAGCAAAGTAGCGTAAGTATTTCCCTCAGTTTTTGAGAACCAAGGTGTCAATCCAGTAGGAGGCTACGCATGAGTCCCTCGCACCTACACAAAACAAATAAATCCTCGCAACCAACGCGATAAGGGCTTGTCAATCCCTACCCGGGAACTTACGAGTGTGAGATCTGATAGATATGATAGGATAATATTTTTGGTATTTTTATGATAAAGATGCAAAGTAAAATAAAAGCAAAATAAAAAGCAAAGGAAATAACTAAGTGTTGGAAGATTAATATGATGGAAGATAGACCCGGGGGCCATAGGTTTCACTAGTGGCTTATCTCAAGAGCATAAGTATTTTACGGTGGGTGAACAAATTACTATTGAGAAATTGACAGAATTGAGCATAGTTATGAGAATATCTAGGTATGATCCTGTATATAGGCATCACGTCCGAGACAAGTAGACCGACTCCTGCGTGCATCTACTACTATTACTCCACACATCGACTGCTATCCAGCATGCATCTAGAGTATTAAGTTCATAAGAACAGAGTAACGCCTTAAGCAAGATGGCATGATGTAGAGGGATAAATTCATGCAATATGATAAAAAACCCATCTTGTTATCCTCGATGGCAACAATACAATACGTGCCTTGCTGCCCCTACTGTCACTGGGAAAGGACACCGCAAGATTGAACCCAAAGCTAAGCACTTCTCCCATTGCAAGAAATATCAATCTAGTAGGCTAAACCAAACTGATAATTCCAAGAGACTTGCAAAGATAACCAATCATACATAAAATAATTCAGAGAAGATTCAAATATTGTTCATAGATAAACTTGATCATAAACCCACATTCATCGGTCTCAACAAGCACACAGCAAAAGAAGATTACATAGAATAGATCTCCACGAGAGAGGGGGAGAACATTGTATTGAGATCCAAAAAGAGAGAAGAAGCCATCTAGCTAATAACTATGGACCCGAAGGTCTGAGGTAAACTACTCACACTTCATCGGAGGGGCTATGGTGTTGATGTAGAAGCCCTCCATGATCAATGCCCCCTCCGGCGGAGCTCCAGAACAGGCCCCAAGATGGGATCTTGTGGATACAGAAAGTTACGGCGGTGGAATTAGGGTTTTGGCTCCGTATTTGATCGTTTGGGGGTATGTAGGTATATATAGGAGGAAGGAGTACGTCGTTGAGCAACAGGGGGCCCACGAGAGTGGAGGGCAGGCCTGGGGGGTAGGCGCGCCCCCTACCTCGTGGCTTCCCTGTTGGTTGCTTGACGTAGGGTCCAAGTCTCCTGGATCTTGTTTGTTCCAAAAATCACGTTCCCGAAGGTTTCATTCCGTTTGGACTCCGTTTGATATTCTTTTTCTGCGAAACTCTAAAATAGGCAAAAACAGCAATTCTAGGCTGGGCCTCCGGTTAATAGGTTAGTCCCAAAAATAATATAAAAGTGAATAACAAAGCCCAATAATGTCCAAAATAGAAGATAATATAGCATGGAGCAATCAAACATTATAGATACGTTGAAGACGTATCAAGCATCCCCAAGCTTAATTCCTGCTCGTCCTCGAGTAGGTAAATGATAAAAACAGAATTTTTGATGCGGAATGCTACTAGGCATAATTTCAATGTAATTCTTCTTAATTGTGGTATGAATATTCAGACCCGAAAGATTCAAGAGAAAAGTTTAAAATTGACATAAAAATAATAATACTTCAAGCGTACTAACTAACCAATTATGTCTTCTCAAAATAACATGGCCAAAGAAAGTTATCCCTACAAAATCATATAGTCTGGCTATGCTCTATCTTCACCACACAAAGTATTTAAATCATGCACAACCCCGATGACAAGCCAAGCAATTGTTTCATACTTTTGACATTCTCAAACTTTTTCAATCTTCATGCAATACATGAGCGTGAGCTCTGGACATAGCACTATATGTGGAATAGAATGGTGGTTGTGGAGAAGACAAAAAGGGAGAAGATAGTTTCACATCAACTAGGCATATCAACGGGCTATGGAGATGCCCATCAATAGATATCAATGTGAGTGAGTAGGGATTGCCATGCAACAGATGCACTAGATCTATAAGTATATGAAAGCTCAACAAAAGAAACTAAGTGGGTGTGCATCCAACTCACTTGCTCACGAAGACCTAGGGCATTTTGAGGAAGCCCATCATTGGAATATACAAGCCAAGTTCTATATTGAAAAATTTCCCACTAGTATATGAAAGTGATATCATAAGAGATTCTCTATCATGAAGATCATGGTGCTACTTTGAAGCACAAGTGTGGTAAAAGGATAGTAACATTGTCCCTTCTCTCTTTTTCTCTCAGTTTTTTGGGGCCTTTTCTCTTTTTTTATGGCCTTTTTTTCTTTTTTTAGTCTGGAGTCTCATCCCGACTTGTGGGGGAATCATAGTCTCCATCATCCTTCCTCACTTGGGACAATGCTCTAATAATGATGATCATCACACTCTTATTTACTTACAACTCAACAATTACAACTCAATACTTAGAACAGAATATGACTCCATGTGAATGCTTCTGGCAGTGTACCGGGATATGCAATGAATCAAGAGTGACATGTATGAAAGAATTATGAACGGTGGCTTTGCCACAAATACGATGTCAACTACATGATCATGCAAAGCAATATGACAATGATGGAGCGTGTCATAATAATCAGAATTGTGGTAAGTTGCATGGCAATATATCTCGGAATGGCTATGGAAATGCCATGATAGGTAGGTATGGTGGCTGTTTTGAGGAAGGTATAAGGTGGGTGTATGATACCGGCGAAAAGTGCGTGGTATTAGAGAGGCTAGCAATGGTGGAAGGAAGAAAAGTGCATATAATCCATGGACTCAACATTAGTGATAAAGAACTCATATACTTATTGCAAAAATCTACAAGTTATCAAAGCAAAGTATTACACGCATGCTCCTAGGGGGATAGATTGGTAGGAAAAGACCATCGCTCGTCCCCGACCACCACTCATAAGGAAGACAATCGATAAATAAATTATGCTCCGACTTCATCACATAACGGTTCACCATACGTGCATGCTACGGGAATCACAAACTTTAACACAAGTATCTCTCAAATTCACAACTACTCAACTAGCATGACTCTAATATCACCATCTTGATATCTCAAAACAATTATCAAGCATCAAACTTTTCTTAGTATTCAACACACTCATAAGAAAGTTTTTACTAATCTTGTATACCTAGAATATTAGGATTATTTAAGCAAATTACCATGCTATTTAATACTCTCAAAATCACCTAAGTGAAGCATGAGAGATCAATAGTTTCTATAAAACAAATCCACCAGCGTGCTCTAAAAGATATAAGTGAAGTACTAGAGCAAAACTATATAACTCAAAAGATATAAGTGAAGCACATAGAGTATTCTAATAATTTCCGAATCATGTGTGTCTCTCTCAAAAGGTGTGGACAGAAAAGATGACTGTGGTAAACTAAAAAGCAAAGACTCAAATCATACAAGATGCTCCAAGCAAAACACATATCATGTGGTGAATAAAAATATAGCTCCAAGTAAAGTTATCGCTGGAAGTAGACGAAAGAGGGGATGCCTTCCGAGGCATCCCCAAGCTTTGGCTTTTTGGTGTCCTTAGATTATCTTGGGGGTGCCATGGGCATCCCCAAGCTTAGGCTCTTGTCACTCCTTGTTCCATAATCCATCAAATCCTTACCCAAAACTTGAAAACTTCACAACACAAAACTTAAAGTAGAAAATCTCGTGAGCTCCGTTAGCGAAAGAAAACAAAACAACACTTCAAGGTACTGTAATGAACTCATTCTTTATTTATATTGGTGTTAATCCTACTGTATTCCAACTTCTCTATGGTTTATAAACTATTTTACTAGCCATAGATTCATCAAAATAAGCAAACAACACACGAAAAACAGAATCTGTCAAAAACAGAACAGTCTGTAATAATCTGTAGCTAGCGCAAGATCTGGAACCGCAAAAATTCTAAAATAAATTTCTGGACGTGAGGAATTTATCTATTAATCATCTGCAAAAAGAATTAACTAAATATCACTTTCCAAATAAGAATTGCAGCAGTTCTCGTGAGCGCTAAAGTTTCTGTTTTTTACAGCAAGATTAACAAGACTTTCCCCAAGTCTTCCCAACGGTTCTACTTGGCACAAACACTAATTAAACATAAGAAAAACAACCAAAACAGAGGCTAGATAAATTATTTATTAAATAACAGTAAGGAAAAATATTGGGTTGTCTCCCAACAAGCGCTTTTCTTTAAAGCCTTATAGCTAGGCATAATATTTCAATGATGCTCACATGAAAGACAATAATTGAAGCACAAATAGAACATCATAAAACACATGACAAACGCATCTAAGTCTAACATACTTCCCATGCATAGGAATCTTATAGGCAAACAACTTATCAAGGCAAGCAAAAACAATAGCAATCTCAACATAACGAGAGGTAATTTAGTAACATGAAAATTTATACCACCATATTTTCCTCTCTCATAATAATTACATGTAGGATCATAAGCAAATTCAACAAAATAGCTATCACATAAAATATTTTCAACACGATCCACATGCATGCAAAGTTGACACTCTTCCAAAATAGTGGTATCTAAAGTTGACACTCTTCCAAACCCACTTTCAATAATATTGCAAACACTATTATCAATCTTATATTCATCATGGGGCTTAAATAAATTTTCAAGATCAAATGAAGAATCACCCCAATCATGATAGCAACAAGTAGTAGACATAGCAAAACTAGCATCCCCAAGCTTAGGGTTTTGCATAATATTAGCACAATTGACATCAGGAGAATTTATAGTAAAATCATTGCAATCATGCTTTTTATTCAAAGATCTATCATGAATCACTCCATAAAGTACTTCATCACAATTTCCAGATTCACAAATTTCAAGAAAAACTTCATAAAGATAATCTAGTGCACAAAACTCACTAGCAAATGGTTCATCATAATTGGATCTCTTAAAAAGATTAGCAAGCGGATGAGGATCCATAGATCTTAGGTTCTCTGTTTAGTAATAAATAAACAACTATTCCAACCAAACGAGCAAACGAGCCAAGTAAGACATAAAAGCAAACAAAAAGACGAACAGGAGAAGGGCGAATAAAACGGCAAGGGTGAAGTGGGGGAGAGGAAAATGAGAGGCAAATGGCAAATAATGTAATGCGGGAGATAAGGGTTTGTGATGGGTACTTGGTATGTTGACTTTTGCGTAGACCTCCCCGGCAACGGCGCCAGAAATCCTTCTTGCTACCTCTTGAGCACTGCGTTGGTTTTCCCTTGAAGAGAAAGGGTGATGCAGCAAAGTAGCGTAAGTATTTCCCTCTGTTTTTGAGAACCAAGGTGTCAATCCAGTAGGAGGCTACGCGCGAGTCCCTCGTACCTACACAAAACATATAAATCCTCGCAACCAACGCGATAAGGGGTTGTCAATCCCTACATGATCACTTACGAGAGTGAGATCGGATAGATATGATAGGATAATATTTTTGGTATTTTTATGATAAAGATGCAAAGCAAAATAAAAGCAAAGTAAAAAAGCAAAGGAAATAACTAAGTGTTGGAAGATTAATATGATGGAAGATAGACCCGGGGGCCATAGGTTTCACTAGTGGCTTCCCTCAAGAGCATAAGTATTTTACGGTGAGTGAACAAATTATTGTTAAGCAATTGACAGAATTGAGCATAGTTATGAGAATATCTAGGTATGATCATGTATATAGGCATCACGTCCGAGACAAGTAGACCGACTCCTGCCTGCATCTACTACTATTACTCCACACGTCAACCGCTATCCAGCATGCATCTAGAGTATTAAGTTCATAAGAACAGAGTAACACCTTAAGCAAGATGACATGATGTAGAGGGATTCATGCAATATGATAAAAAACCCATCTTGTTATCCTCGATCTCGACAATGCAATACGTGCCTTGCTACCCCTACTGTCACTGGGAAAGGACACCGCAAGATCAAACCCACAGCTAAGCAATTCTCCAATTGCAAGAAAGATCAATCTAGTAGGACAAACCAAACTGATAATTCGAAGAGACTTGCAAAGGTAACCAATCATACATAAAAGAATTCAGAGAAGATTCAAATATTGTTCATAGTTAAACTTGATCATAAACCCACAATTCATCGGTCTCAACAAACACACCACAAAAGAAGATTACATCAAATAGATCTCCATGAGAGAGGGGGAGAACATTCTATTGAGATCCAAAAAGAGAGAAGAAGCCATCTAGCTAATAACTATGGACCCGAAGGTCTGAGGAAAACTACTCACACTTCATCGGAGGAGCTATGGTATGTAGAAGCCCTCCATGATCAATGCCCCCTCTGGCGGAGCTACGGAACAGGCCCCAAGATGGGATCTTGTGGATACAGAAAGTTATGGCGGTGGAATTAGGGTTTTGGCTCCGTATCTGATCGTTTGGGGGTACGTAGGTATATATAGGAGGAAGGAGTACGTCGGTGGAGCAACAGGGGGCCCACGAGGGTGGAGGGCGCGCCTGGGGGGTAGGCGCGCCCCCTACTTAGTGGATTCCCTATTGGTTGCTTGACGTAGGGTCCAAGTCTCCTGGATCTTGTTTGTTCCAAAAATCACGTTCCCGAAGGTTTCATTCCGTTTGGACACCGTTTGATATTCTTTTTCTGCGAAACTCTGAAATAGGCAAAAAACAGCAATTCTGGGCCGGGCCTCCGGTTAATAGGTTAGTCCCAAAAATAATATAAAAGTGAATAATAAAGCCCACTAATGTCCAAAACAGAAGATAATATAGCATGGAGCAATCAAAAATTATAGATACGTTGGAGATGTATTAGCAACCCATCATCTACTTATTACTTCCCAATGCCTCCCTCTAGGCCCAGATAATGGTGAAGTGTCATGTAGTCGACGTTCACATGACACCATTAGAGGGATGACAACATACATCTAATCAAAATATCGAACGAATACCAAATTCACATGACTACTAATAGCAAGACTTCTCCCATGTCCTCAGGAACAAACGTAACTACTCACAAAGCATATTCATGTTCATAATCAGAGGGGTATTAATATGCATAATGGATCTGAACATATAATCTTCCACCAAGTAAACCAACTAGCATCAACTACAAGGAGTAATCAACACTACTAACAACCCACAGGTACCAATCAGAGGTTTGAATACAAAGATTGGATACAAGAGATGAACTAGGGCTTGAGATGAGAAGGTGTTGGTGAAGATTTTGATGGAGATTGACCCCCTCCCGATGAGAGGATCGTTGGTGATGACGATGGTGATGATTTCCCCCTCCTGGAGGGAAGTTTCCCCGGCAGAACAACTTCGCCGGAGCCCTAGATTGGTTCCGCCAAGGTTCCGCCTCGTGGCGGCGGAGTCTCGTCCCGAAATCTTGCTTATGATTTTTTCCTCGAAGAAATACTCCATATAGGATAAGATGGGCATCGGAGGGCCACCAGGGGGCCCACGAGGTAGGGGGCGCGCCCCCACCCTCGTGACTGGTGAGTGGCCCCCCTATGGTACTTTTTTGCGCTCAGTATTTTTTATATATTCTGGAAATAACTCCCGTGAAGTTTCAGGGCTTTTGGAGCTGTGCAGAATAGGTCTCTAATATTTGCTCCTTTTCCGGCCCAGAATCCCAGCTGCCGGCATTCTCCCTCTTCATGTAAACCTTGTAAAATAAGAGAGAATAGGCATAAGTATTGTGACATAATGTGTGATAACAGCCCATAATGCAATAAATATCGATATAAAGCATGATGCAAAATGGACGTATCAGTCACCGAGCCGAACGTGTGTAGATCGCGGAGGTGTCGTACCTTCGGTGCTGGGATCGGTCGATCATGAAGACGTACGACTACATCAACCGCGTTGTCATAACACTTCTGCTTACGGTCTACGAGGGTACGTAGACGATATCTCCCCTCTTGTTGCTATGCATCACCATGATCTTGCATGTGCGTAGGAATTTTTTTGAAATTACTACATTCCCCAACAGGGCCAATCTCTCCCCTGAACACGATGGCCGAGTCCACAGCCACCTTTGTGAGGTGGCCAAGCGGTGCCGACACTAGAGCAGAAACGAGCAAGTAGCGGGAGTAGCTGGGATGGACGGAGTAACTGGCTCAAGGTTTCGGGCAGTGGCCCGGAGCTCTGCCCGCTCGGGGATAGGCAGAGCTGGGCTGCCCTCCGTCCTGGCCACCTCGATCAGTGCACTGTGGCGAGAGGACGTCACTAGAGTCAAGGTTGATCTGCCTTGCCTGGAGTAGGCCGCAGTCCGAGGAGGAAGTGGGGGCGGCCACAGGAGTGGTCACCACCGCCGACGACCCATCGGAGGTGGTGCACGAGGAGGCCAGGGGCAGGATCGATGGAGACGTGATCCAGACTGCGACGGAAACCAGCGGAGTCAGCGTCATGGATGCACCAAGGGGATCGGTCACCCCCAGGTCCGGCAGGATCGGCTCGTCGAGAGGAGCCGAGAGGAGCAGGTCCAAGTCAATCCCCACCACCCAGGAGGGCGCGACCGCTGTGGGCGGGAGCTGGGCGACAAGGGTTGAGTTGGCCTTGGTGGAGAGAGTAGCGAGGATGCCGGAGGGGGTACCATCGGGGGAGCGAGGGGACGATGTCGGGAAGACCCGAAGGCTCGCGTCAGACGCGTCGCTGCCGTCAATGGGAGGCAGAGGGGCCGAGGAGTGGGATCGGCCGGCCCTTGTGCCACCCCTGGCAGCCGAGGCAGTAGGCTGGTCGTGGTGGGGACTGTCCTCAGAGTCATCGTCGTCCTCCTCCAAGCCGGAGTTGCGGCCGTGGCGAGGGTCTCCGTCGCTGCGATGGCCCCCATGCCCCCACCATCGGGGCCACCCCCAAGAAGCTATGATCGGGGATGCGGGGGCGACTAATGTGGTTGGGCGGCTCGGGGGAGATCCGGAGGTCGAAACCCTGGTCGTTGAAGAACACTCGAACCATGGCTCGGAGCTTGCGGAGAGCGAGGTCGTCCACCACGACCACCTTGCCGAGGATGCGGGACATGTTCCGAATGACCCTCTCCGAACGAGCAATGTCGGGGAGGCCTCCAATGAGGATCCATGCTGTGTCCAGCACGTCTACCGCCAAGGGGTCCCGGATAGGCACAGAGATGTCCACCACTAGCTTGTTGAGAGCCAGGGTGATGTCGTTGTTGCGGGTGCCGTAGCCATGGCTAACCGCGTTGGGGAACACCACCGAGAACTGGTTGCCGGCCAACAGCGTGACCTGCCAATCCCAGGTGCAGTGGTAGAGGTGGTTGAGCTCCGTGATACGTCTCCAACGCATCTACTTTTCCAAACACTTTTGCCCTTGTTTTGGACTCTAACTTGCATGATTTGAAGGGAACTAACCCGGACTGGCGCTGTTTTCAGCAGAATTAACATGGCGTTATTTATGTGCAGGAGCAAACGTTCTCGGAATAACCTGAAACTTCACGGAGAAACTTTTCAGAAAATATGAAAAATACCTGCAAAAGATGAAGGCCAGGGGGCCCACCACCTCTCCACGAGGGGTGGGGTGCGCCCCCTACCTCGTGGGCCCCCTGTTGCCTCTCCGACTCCAACTCCACCTCCATATATTGTGTTTCAGGGAGAAAAAAATCAGAGAGAAGAAATCATCGCGTTTTACGATACGGAGCCGCCGCCAAGCCCTAAAACCTCTCGGGACGGCTGATCTGGAGTCCGTTCGGGGCTCCGGAGAGGGGAATCCGTCGCCATCGTCATCATCAACCATCCTCCATCACCAATTTCATGATGTTCACCGCCGTGCGTGAGTAATTCCATCGTAGGCTTGCTGGGCGGTGATGGGTTGGATGGGATCTATCATGTAATCGAGTTAGTTTTGTTAGGGTTTGATCCCTAGTGTCCACTATGTTCTGAGATTGATGTTGCTATGACTTTGCTATGCTTAATGCTTGTCACTAGGGCCCGAGTGCCATGATTTCAGATCTGAACCTATTATGTTTTCATCAATATATGAGTGTTCTTGATCCTATCTTGCAAGTCCATAGTCACCTATTATGTGTTATGATCCGTTAACCTCGAAGTGACAATAATCGGGATACTTACCGGTGATGACCGTAGTTTGAGGAGTTCATGTATTCACTATGTGTTAATGCTTTGTTCCGATTCTCTATTAAAAGGAGGCCTTAATATCCCTTAGTTTCCGTAAGGACCCCACTGCCACGGAAGGGTAGGAAAAAAGATGTCATGCAAGTTCTTTTCCATAAGCACGTATGACTATATTCGGAATACATGCCTACATTATATTGACGAACTGGAGCTAGTTCTATGTCACCCTAGGTTATGACTATTACATGTGAACCGCATCCGGCATAATTCTCCATCACCGATCCATTGCCTACGAGCTTTCCATATATTGCTCTCCACTTATTTACTTTTCTGTTGCTATTACTATCATCACTACAAAATACCAAAAACATTACTTTTACTACTGTTACCTTTTGCTACCGTTACCACTACTATCATATTACTTTGGTACTAAATACTTTGCTGCAGATACTAAGTTTCCAGGTGTGGTTGAATTGACAACTCGGCTGCTAATACTTGAGAGTATTCTTTGGCTCCCCTTATGTCGAATCAATAAATTTGGGTTGAATACTTTACCCTCGAAAACTGTTGCGATCCACTATACTTGCGGGTTATCAAGACTATTTTCTGGCGCCGTTGCCGGGGAGCATAGCTCTATTCTTTGAGTCACTTGGAATTTATATCTGCTTATCATTATGAAGAACTTGAGAGATCCAAAAACCAAGATCTATCCCTCAACTACGATGGGAGGTAAGGAACTGCCATCTAGCTCTGCACTTGATTCAACTTCTGTTTTGAGTAAGCTTGTGACACCTACACCTGCTTCTGCTATTCGTTCTGATATGTCGCAATGTTATTGATGATGCCACTTCTGCTATGCATGATACTTATGATGAAACTACTTCTATGCCTGACACTACTGTGCCACTTAGTGATTTTCTTGATGAACAACTTGCTAGGGCTAGAGAAATTGAAAATATTGAATCTGATGATACTGATGAAAGTGATGATCAAGAATCACTTGTTATTCCTAAGGGTTATGTTTTTTATCAAGAAGCTTCTTTAGCTATTTTAGCTTGCAAAAATAGAAATGAACTCAAAAGGTTATTAGCTAAATGGAGTAAGCAATCTCAGAATGCTAGAATGAAACCTGACCCTGCTTTTGCTACTTCACCTATCTTTGTTACTGATAAGGATTATGAATTCTCTGTTGATCCTGATATAATTACTTTGGTTGAATCTGATCCTTTTCATGGTTATGAATCTGAAATTGTTGTGGCACAACTCACTAAATTGAATGATATAACCACCCTGTTCACTAAAGATGAGAGAACTCGTTACTTTTACATCCTTAAAATATTTCTGTTCTCATTAAAGGATGATGCTAAGATATGGTTTAATTCTCTTGTTCCTGGTTGTGTGCGTAGTCCCCAGGATATGATTTATTACTTCTCTGCTAAATATTTCCCTGCTCATAAGAAACAAGCTGCTTTAAGGGATATATATAATTTTGTGCAAATTGAAGAAGAGAGTCTCCCACAAGCTTGGGGGAGGCTTCTCCAATTACTTAATGCTTTGCCTGATCATCCTCTTAAGAAAAATGAAATACTTGATATCTTTTATAATGGACTAACCGATGCCTCCAGAGATTACCTGGATAGTTGTGTTGGTTCTGTTTTCAGGGAAAGAACACCGGATGAAGCTGAAATTCTATTGAATAATATGTTGACAAATGAAAATAATTGGACACCTCCGGAGCCAATTCCCGAGCCTATTCCTAAACCAACTCCGAAGAAGAGGGGTATTCTATTTCTCAGTCCTGAAGATGTGCAAGAGGCAAAGAAATCTATGAAAGAAAAAGGTATTAAAGCTGAAGATGTTAAGAATTTACCTCCTATTGAAGAAATACACGGTCTTAATTTACCGCCTGTTGAAGAAACATATAATCTTAATCCATTACCTATTGAAGAAACTCATGGTCTTGATAACCCGACACAGGTAGTAAAGGTAAATTCTCTCTATAGATATGATAAAGCTAAAATCCCATTTACTAAATTTGCTAGCCCATGCTTAGATGAGTTTGATAAATTTATGGCTAAGCAAGAAGACTTTAATGGTTATTTTGGTAGACAATTGAAAAACAATTCAAATATGCTTGAACACTTGGGTGATTATATGGCTAATGTTAAAGGTGAACTTAAACTTATTAGTAAACATGCTTCTATGGTTACCACTCAACTAGAACAAGTACTTAAAGCTCAAAATGATTTGCTCAATGAATTGAATAGTAAAGATAATGATAATGCTGTTAGAGTGGCTACTAGAACTGGTAGAATGACTCGGGAACCTTTGTATCCTGAAGGCCACCCTAAGAGAATTGAGCAAGATTCTTAGAAAAATAATATAGATGTACCTAGTTCTTCTAAAAAGAAGAAAAATAAAAATGATAGGACTTTGCATGCTTCTAGTGATCCTATTGTTGAAACACCTAAGAATCCAAATGATATTTCTATTTCTGATGCTGAAACTCAATCTGGTAATGAACCTAAAACTAGTGATAATGTTAATAATAATGTTCATGATGATGCTCAACCTAGTAATGATAATGACAGAGAAATTGAACCTGCTATTGATCTTGATAACCCACAATCAAAGAATCAACGTTATGATAAGAAAGACTTTATTGCTAGGAAACATGGTAAAGAAAGAGAGCCTTGGGTTCAGAAACATTATTATTAACATTATCACTAGTTTCAGGTTCATTACCAGATTGAGTGCTTTGCTGAGAATCCAAAGGATTTTGAGCGCTTTGCTGAAATGATTAGACCTATATTTTTGCGTATGTGATTAACTGATATGCTCAAAACCAATCCTTATGCTAAGTACATGAAAGATATTATTACAAATAAAAGAAAGATACAGGAAGCTGAAATTTCCACCATGCTTGCTAATTATACTTTTAAGGGTGGAATACCAAAGAAACATGGAGATCCCGATGTACCAACTATACCATGCTCCATTAAAAGAAACTATGTTAAAACTACTTTATGTGATCTTGGAGCCGGTGTTAGTGTTATGCTCTCTCTTTATATCATAGACTTGATTTGAATAAGTTGACACCTACTGAAATATCTTTGCAAATGGCTGATAAATCAATTGCTATACCTGTCGGTATTTGTGAGGATGTGCCTGTTGTAGTTGCAAACGTTACTATTTTAACGGACTTTGTTATTCTTGATATTCCCGAGGACGATAGTATGTCTATTATTCTTGGAGGACCCTTTTTGAATACTGCAGGGGCTGTTATTGATTGCACTAAAGGCAATGCCACTTTTCATGTTAATGGTAATGAGCATATGGTACACTTTCCGAGGAAAGAACCTCAAGTTCATAGTATCAATTCTATTGGAAAAAGTCCATCGATTATATTTGGAGGTTTTGAATTTCCTCTTCCTACTGTCAAGAAGAAATATGATATTCTTATTATTGGGGATGTGCATATCCCCGTTGAGGTAACATAGTGTCATTCGAAATTTCTCCGGTTCCATGTTATTCGGAATGAGTTCGTTAACAAGACTTGATCAACCTTGTTAGTGGATTCCTTTTGATGATCATGAGATGGATGAAACTAGAAGGCACAAACTTCTGTACCCCACTTTTACTTTCTGTTATTTAAATTAAATGAAATAAAAATAAATATTTTTCTGTCTGTTATTTGATTATCCATGCAATATAAAATACCTTGAAAATAAAAGTTCTCCAAATGCCTTGAAATTTAAATATGATTTTTTCTAGAATATTTGAGAATATTTGGCACAAAGAACACAGCAGGGGGGCAACCACCTGCCCACGAGGGTGGAGAGCGTGCCCTACCCGCCTGGGCGCGCCCCCTGCCTCATGGGCCCACAGTGGCCCTCCTTCACTTATCCTTTCACCCATACACTTCTTCTTCCTCCCACAAACACGAATAACCAGCTCAAACCCGAGTCCAAGCTCGTTTTGCTGCCATTTTCGATCTCCTTGCTCAAAGCACCTCTCATAAAACGGCTTGGGAGATTGTTCCTTGGTATGTGACTCCTCCATTGGCTAATTAGTTTTTGTTCTAGTGCTTTATTCATTGCAAAATTTTGCTACTTAGGCGACCCTGTTCTTGAGCTTGCATGTCAAATTTATATGGTCAAAAGTAGTTTTGATGCATGATATAGGCCTTAGGCACTTGTAGGAGTAGTTGCTATCAATATTATTAAGTTTGGTTTACTTTTATTTTGAAGTTACTAAAATTTTCAGAATTTTTCAGAAAATGATGAGGAGACTTTTGAGGGGCTCATCGAGCCAAAGCTCGAAGGAAAAGGCACCAAAGCCTAAGTATAATTTGCCTCGCACCGTGGAGGTTCGGGCGTGTGAATGGCCTTTCGATGATTTCTTGAGATCAGCCGGTATTTATGAAGATTTTGATGAATTGGCTAAGAATGCAGGCCTCACCGCTTTCATCCACGACCAATGCGATCAGTATCTCTTACTCACATATACCTTTGTGCAAAAATTTCATTTCCATTCTAGGAGATCACCACCTACGGTGGAGTTCCATTTATATGATGAGCATAAGGAGATGTCACTTTATGATTTTTGTCGGGTTTGTTTAGTCCCTTTTGAGGGAAAGACAGAAGAACCACATCGCGATGATGCGGAGGGGTTTATTGATACTATCACTATAGGGGAAACAAGGAAGGTTTCCGATGCACGAATCACTAGCATACATTTTCCTGTTCTTTTTTTGCTTGTTGGGAGCTTTCCCGTGTAAATAGTTTTATTTCTTTTCTTTTCTTTGGGGTCGATAGGAGAAGACCATGATTAAAATTGTTGAAGTGGCTCTTATATGCATTATTGTTTATCTGAAAAAAGAGCCCATATTGCCTTGTCTTCTCCTGTTTATTGAATGCATGCAGATTCCGGCTTAGTCCAATGCATGTGCATTATTATTATTATTCACATCGTTCGGTCGTGCAAGTGAAAGGCAATTATGACGATATATGATGGACTGGCTGAGATGAGAAAAGGTAGTATGAACTCGACCTCTTTTGTTTTTGTAAATATGATTAGTTCATCATTCCTGATTCAGCCTATTATGAATAAACATGTTTGCAATGACAACTAGAGATCATAGTTTCTTGTGCCATGCTTGATTAGCTATGAGCTATAATGGTTTACCTTGCGTGCCAACATGCTATTAAAATGGTTGTGATGTGGTATGATAGGGTGGTATCCTACTCTGAATGATTTAAGTGACTTGACTTGGCACATGTTCACGCATGTAGTTGAAACAAAATCAACATAGCCTTCATGATATTTATGTTCATGGTGGATTATATCCTACTCATGCTTGCATTCGGTGTTGATTAATTTTAATGCATGTTCATGACTGTTGTCGCTCTCTAGCTGGTCGCTTTCCAGTATTTTGCTAGCCTTCACCTGTACTAAGCGGGAATACTGCTTGTGCATCCAATCCCTTAAACCCCAAAATTATTCCACATGAGTCCACTATACCTACCTATGTACGGTATCTACCTACCGTTCCAAGTAAATTTGTATGTGCCAAACTCTAAACCTTCAAATAAATATCCTATTTTGTATGCTCGAGTAGCTCATGTATCAACTAGGGCTGTCCGTATCTTCCATGTTAGGCGGGTTATTCTCAAGAGGAGTGGACTCCGCTCCTCACTCACGAGATAAATGGCTGGTCACCGGGATGCCCAGTCCCATGCTTTATGCAAACTAAATCAAAATAATTGCAAACAAAACTCCCCCTGGGACTCTTGTTAGTTGGAGGCACTCGTTGTTTCGAGCAAGCCATGGATTGATGCTTGTTGGTGGAAGGGGCAGTATAAACTTTACCATTCTGTTTGGGAACCGCCTATAATGTGTGTAGCATGGAAGATATCACCATATCTTGGTTGTTATGTTGACAATGAAAGTATACCGCTCAAAATATTATTCACCTCTGTTTCAAAACCGAGCTCTGGCACCTCAACAAATCCCTGCTTCCCTCTACGAAGGGCCTATCTATTTAATTTTATGCTGAGCCATCATCCTCTTATTAAAAAGCACCAGTTGGAGAGCACTGTTGTCATTTGCATTCATTACTGTTAGTTTACATTGAGTATGACTTGACTGGATCTCTTTTACCATGAATTACAATGTCTAGTCAGTCCTTGGTCTTTAAAGGTGCTCTGCATTTATGTTTTGCGGTCTCAGAAAGGGCTAGCGAGATACCATCTTGTTATATCATATTAGGATTGTTTTGAGAAAGTGTTGTCATCCGAGATTTATTATTATGGCTCGCTAGTTGATTATGCTATTGATATGAGTAAACTTGAGACCTATGCGTTAATGCAAATGTGGTTAGTTATAATCTTTGTTGAAAACTTGAATGTTGGCTTTACATATTTACAATAACAAGAGCATACAGAGTTTGTAAAAGTTTTTCTTTATCACTTTCAGTTTGTCAACTGAATTGCTTGAGGACAATCAAAGGTTTAAGCTTGGGGGAGTTGATACATCTCCAACGTATCTACTTTTCCAAACACTTTTGCCCTTGTTTTGGACTCTAACTTGCATGATTTGAATGGAACTAACCCGGACTGACGCTGTTTTCAACAGAATTACCATGGTGTTATTTATGTGCAGGAGCAAACGTTCTCAGAATGACCTGAAACTTCACGGAGCAACTTTTCAGAAAATATGAAAATACCTGCAAAAGATGAAGGCTAGGGGGCACACCACCTCTCCACGAGGGTGGGGGGTGCGCCCCCCTACCTCGTGGGCCCCTTGTTTCCTCTCCGACTCCAACTCCAACTCCATATATTGTGTTTCGGGGAGAAAAAAACCAGAGAGAAGAAGTCATCGCGTTTTACGATACGGAGCCACCGCCAAGCCCTAAAACCTCTCAGGAGGGCTGATCTGGAGTCCGTTCGGGTCTCTAGAGAGGGGAATCCGTCGCCGTCGTCATCATCAATCATCCTCCATCACCAATTTCATGATGCTCACCGCCGTGCGTGAGTAATTCCATTGTAGGCTTGCTGGACGGTGATGGTTTGGATGGGATCTATCATGTAATCAAGTTAGTTTTGTTAGGGTTTGATCCCTAGTGTCCACTATGTTCTGAGATTGATGTTGCTATGACTTTGCTATGCTTAATGCTTGTCACTAGGGCCCGAGTGCCATGATTTCAGATCTGAACCTATTGTGTTTTCATCAATATATGAGTGTTCTTGATCCTATCTTGCAAGTCTATAGTCACCTATTATGTGTTATGATCCGTTAACCCCGAAGTGACAATAATCGGGATACTTACCGGTGATGACCGTAGTTTGAGGAGTTCATGTATTCACTATGTGTTAATGCTTTGTTCCGGTTCTCTATTAAAAGGAGGCCTTAAAGTCCCTTAGTTTCCGTAAGGACCCCGCTGCCACGGGAGGGTAGGACAAAAGATGTCATGCAAGTTCTTTTCCATAAGCATGTATGACTATATTCGGAATACATGCCTACATTATATTGACGAACTGGAGCTAGTTCTGTGTCACCCTAGGTTATGACTGTTACATGATGAACTGCATCCGGCATAATTCTCCATCACCGATCCATTGCCTACGAGCTTTCCATATATTGTTCTCCGCCTATTTACTTTTCCGTTGCTATTGCTATCATCACTACAAAATACCAAAAACATTACTTTTACTACTGTTACCTTTTGCTACCGTTACCACTACTATCATATTACTTTGCTACTAAATACTTTGCTCCAGATACTAAGTTTCTAGGTGTGGTTGAATTGACAACTCAACTGCTAATACTTGAGAGTATTCTTTGGCTCCCCTTGTGTCGATTCAATAAATTTGGGTTGAATACTTTACCCTCGAAAACTGTTGTGATCCCCTATACTTGCGGGTTATCACTCCGCCTCGATCATCTCCGGAGAAGCCACCCCATCACGCATGGTGACAATCGCCAGGAGCGAGGGCGAGGGCGCAGGAGCGAGGGGGAGTGCGGAGGGATGTCATGCACCTCGATGTGGAAGTAGCCGAGGCCCTCGATCCCATGCCGGTACATCATCAACTCTTCGAACACTGGGCCGTCTGGGCATAGGAACGCCGGATGACCGGGGTTTGAGCACATGTAGCAGCACTCAGGACGCGTACATGCCACCTGAGAGTGCCCGGCGATGCCGCAGTTGAAGCATTTCGTGAGGTCAGAGGAGTAGTCTTCATGGAGCATTGCGGTCGAAGCGGAGGCCGCCGGATCGCGAGGAGGACCAGCAGGCAGGGCTGAGCCATTGCCGCGGCCCGGCCCTCTCTTCTTCCACATGCCCCCCTACCGGCCCCGACCCGCACCATGCCGGAGGAGGGGAAGCTTGGTTCACCACGCGAGGGCTGATACCGGCAGGAAGGTGCAGGGGGGCGGGCTGTTGCTGGGGTCGAGGAGGGAACCGGATCGGCCACCGCGAGAAGGGGAACGACAGCTCTCCCGACGGTGAACCGTGGAAGGGGAGCGACGGTGCTGGTTGCGCCAGTCCGTCGCCGGGAGCGGGAGCGAGAACGCCCTCCTGTGGTCCGCGCGACCAGGAGACCGGTGCGGCGGAGAGCAACAGTCGTCGCGAGGAGGGGACCGGCGGCCGTCGCAGGATGAGATCTGCTAGCAGGGTCACGCCGGTCGTCGTTGCGGCGTTTAGGGCGCTCCCCCACATCGTCACATTCGCACGGCATGCCGGCCAGGGGCGGCGGCGCAGGGAGGGAACGGGGGGAGCTGGCGGCGGTGAAGGAGGAACGAACAAGGGTTAGGGTCGGGTTAGGGAGGAGAGGACTCGATGGAGGAGGCTGAGGGAAGCCTGCAGGAGGCCAAATTAGTCGACCGGGCGGACGGGCCGGCCCAGCAAGTGGCCTCCCCAGACTGGGCTGGCTTGCAGATGGCACGACCTGTGGGAGTGGCCCAGGCCCAAACAGCGCGCGGCCCACAGGCACACGGCCCAGCCAGCAGGGCGGCGAATCAGCGGTTAGGGTTTTCCCTGACGCCGCGACCACCGCCGCGGTCGGTGTCGGTGCCGGCGCGGATGCCACGGCGAGCCAGGAGCGGCATGAGGGGGCATTGGGTGAGAACCGCAGGGCGGAGGAACCGACCATGGCGATGAATAGACGGAAGGGGGAGCGACAGAGAGAGACCGGAGGGCATGCCGGCGCCACTGCCGGCGGCCGCGACGGTGCGCAGGGCGTGATGACACCAGCGGTGGGGACGGCGGAGCGCCATGAACGGCGGGCACAACCTTGGTCGGACCGCCCCGCGACGCCTCACGCCGGAGCGCGGCGGCGGCGAGCGGTCCTCGATCCCAAGGCGGCCTTTTGGCGCGACGTCGGCGGGAGGGGTGCCGCGGCCCGCCGGCGCGACTGCGGGAGGGCCGGGCTGCCATGCCGGGGCGATAGCCCTTTCTCCTCGTAGGTCACAGCCTATCGAGCCGGGGGCTCCCGGCGGACGACTGGACGGCCAGAATCGACATCGTCGTCCTCCGCAACGTCGGCCCAACACAATGCCGGAGCCACCGGGGAGGCCGCGGAGGGCGGGAGGGGGCCGCCGGGCAAGGCGTCAGTGGAGGGTGCGGCCGAGGCGGGGCACGCCGGAGCCTGGGCTGCCGGCGACAAGGGTGCGGGCGGCGCGGCGCCGTCGGGGTCGCAGGAGCAGCTCGCGGGTCCCATCAAGTCCACTAATTCCAATGAGGACTGTTGCCGGAAATAGTGTTCTGTTTCATGTAGAGTCAAAAGAAATAGTGATTTTTTTGTTCAACCTTTACTGGATATTCTGGGAAGTTCTTGCCTGCTTTTGTTGATGGTTTGTCTCCTGGTATAAGAATGTTATTCAGAGATATGGGATGGATTGTGTTCTTAATTTTGTCAGAACTGAGGTCCCTCTTAGGTTTGTCAAGTTGATTGCTGCTAGGTTTGATGTATATTGCATTCATTTCTAGAACCTTTTTCGTAGTTATTGCTTAACTTGCAATTTCATTGTATGTATAGTTTTAGGGTCAATCAACACTGTAAATTCAAGTCAATGCCAATGGAAATTAAGTGTAATTTCAGTGTATTTGCACTGTGGTTTGAGCGATTTTACTGTATAAATTTAGGGAAATTACTACTGTAATTCATGTGCAAAATTGAGTG
>NC_041388.1:444598003-444601132 GCF_002162155.2 Triticum dicoccoides
GGAAATTACACTGTGATTCTTGTGCAACTCACTGTAAGTCGCAGCAGTTACAATGTATTTTTCAGGGCAATTTTGTTTTTTGTTAGGTTGGTTTGTCTATGTTGGGTAACATCACTTTTCTATATAGTTTTGGGGTTTGTCAAAGTTAGGTGATAGCACTCTCTTAGTGTGAAAACTGCAAACCTACAGATTTACAGCGTAATTCAACTGCACATTTACACTGTAATTCCACCGTAAAACTGTAAATGTACTACTATAAATTACAAATAAGGCTTGACAAAATTACACTAATTTACAGTGGTACTCTACAGTTCTTTTACAGTGGCAATCTGCAGTTCTTACTGTGCTAATATGCAGCAGTTTTTTCATAATTTGAAAGCGTACTCATGTAATCACAGTGCCATGTTTGTTCTACAGTTGATCTACTTTGTTTTCATGTACCACTGTTTTGTTGTTTTGGAAGTGAGTCATGAGTGCAATCGGTTTGGCCATTGTAATATTTTCACTGTATTTTTTGGAAGTCCAGTAATGCCACTCTAATATTTACACAGTATCAGTGTAAGTTCTGCGTAAATACACTGTAATCACAGATTATCTATAAGTGTAATTTACAAACAGTACGTATGTAAAATACACTGTAATTTTAGAAGTTTTAGTGCTAATTTTAACTCTGAATTGTATGTATCTAGACTGTAACTCTCAAGATATCATCGTTAGTACACTGTAATGACAGTGTAATTATCACTTCAATTTTTTTCTCCCAAATGACCGTGTAAGTTCAAGTTCTGGCCAGAATGTCACAAGACCCGATGTATAAACTCGGAGCAAATTTGTGCTGGAACTCAAAACATAAAAAAGAGTGATTCATGTTACCAGCCCAAGGCACGCGCATGTATCAATTTTATTCATTTGTTCAACTAACTTCAGTCAAGATATATTCGATGTATAACTCGATATACCACTACCAGAGCAGCAGAGCTTGTCACACTACGTATGGGGTAGGCACGAGCACCAGCGGTGTCTTGCGGTGGAAGGTCAGCCTACCGGCCTCCTCCATGCTCACCTTCTCGGCCAACGTCCCCTCCGACAGCTCCCACTCAAAGCCGTACAACATGTTGGCCAACGTGAACTCCACGTTCGCCACCCCCATGACCAGTGCGGGGCAGATTCGCCGGCCGGCGCCGAACGGCATCAGTTCCAAGTGAGCGCCACGGAAGTCCACCTTGCCGTGCCTCCCGCCGGCCTCGAACCTCTCCGGCTCGAACTCCTCCGCGTCCTGCCCCCAGCTCACGGGGTCCCTCCCGATGGCCCACGCGATCACGAGCACCCGCGACCCCGCCGGCACGTCGTAGCCGCCGATCTCCACCCTCCGCAGCGTCTCCCGCGGCAGAAGCAGCGTAATCGGCGGGTGCAGCCGCAAGGTCTCTTTGACGACCATCTTCAGGTAGGTCAGCTTCGGTAGGTCGTCCGGCTGCACCCGCTGCTCGTTGCCGGCGACCACGGCCCTGATCTCCTCCTGCGCTTTCTTCAGCACCTGCGGCTTCCGGATCAGCTCCGACATCGCCCACAGGATCGTCACAGAGCTCGTGTCGACGCCGCCGATGAACGCGTCCAGGAGGACAGCCTTGACGTGGTCCCTCGTGAAGCCGTGCTCCTCGCAGATTCCGATGAGGGCATCCACCAGGTCGCCGCCGCCGCTCTTCGGCCTGGGGCGCGCGGGGTCTCGATGCTGCTCCAGCACTTCCTCGAAGAAGCCGTCGAGGTCTCTGAAGATCCTCTCCCGGCGCGCGACGATGCCGGCGAGCCGGTCAAGGAGGCGGCCGGCGGTGTTGGGGAAGAAGTCCTCGGCGGAGAAGCTGGCCGACATGTCCACGGCCTCCTGTAGCACGTGCTGGAACCGCTCGTACTTGCCCGCGAACGCCTCCGCGCCGTACACGCTCCCGTACGCCACCGTGGCGATCACGCCGTCGGCGACACGGAACACGTGCTCGTCCAACGTCACCGGCCCTGCAGCGTCGCCCAGGGCGGCCATGAGCCTGTCCACCTGCTCCCGCCGTGCGGCCCAGGCGGCTCCGACGCCGCGCGCGCCGAGGAGCTCCGCGGCGAAGAGTCCGCGCATGTCGCGCCAGTAGGCGCCGTATGGCGAGAAGGAGATGCTCTTGCACCCGTAGGAGAGCCGCGCGGGTCCCGGAGACGCGGGGCGGCTGCAACAGTCGGCGTCGTGGGCCTTCATGACGTCGCGCGCCGCAGCCGCGGACGAGACCACCACCGTCGTCATCGCGCCGAGGCGGAGTAGCATGACGGGGCCGTGCCGCCCGGCCAGGTCGCGCAGGTTGCGATGCGGTAGAGGGCCCAGTTGGTGGAGGTTGCCGAGCACCGGCACCCGCTTCGGGCCCGGCGGCAGCTTCAGCCGCCCTTCCTCGGTGATGCGCTTCGTCACCAGCAGGTACGAGACGACGGGGATGAGGATGCCGGCTAGGAGGAGGAGGGGTAGTGAGAAATCCATCGTCTCGGCCGGAGGTTTAGCTAGCTCACTCACCGACGAGGTGCTGCTGCTCGTGGACGGTCGTCGGGGGTTTATAAAGTGACTGGCGAGGGGGCCATTGATTGGAAGAAAGAATGGCGAGGGGGCCACATCGCCCTGAAAATTGGGAGGAGGGTGGAGATTAGGAAGCTAATTGGTTTGATCTTTGATGTCAAAAATTGACAGTGTCAAATTTTAGCAACTATTAAATATTGGTTAGAGATTCGTTTCATATTAATTTTCGTTGTCAACCACGCAAATAATTTGGGGTAGAGATTAGGATGCTAATTGGTTTGATGCCAAAAATTGGAATGCCAAATTTTGGCAACTGTTAAATGTTGGCTAGAGATTGGTTGCATACCCATTTTTGTTGCCAATCACACAACAGGTTAGGGGCAGAGATTAGGAGGCTAATTGGGTTGATGCCAAAAATTGGCATGCCAAATTTTGGCAACTCTTAAATGTTGTCAAGAGAATGGTTGCATAGCAATTTTCGTTGCCAATCACACAAAAAGTTAGAGGTGAAGATTTGGAGGGTAATTGCTTTGATGTCAAAAATTGGCATGCCAAATTTTGGCAACTGTTAAATGTTTAGAGATTGGTTG
>NC_041388.1:444601756-444602993 GCF_002162155.2 Triticum dicoccoides
GGAGATTAGGAGTCTAATTGGTTTAATGCTTAAAATTTGGGGGATGGGGGGATTAGGAGGCTAATTGATTTAATGCCAAAAATTGGCATGTCAAATTTTGACAACTGTTAAATGTTGGCAAGAGATAGATTGCATACCAATTTTCGTTGCCAATCACACAAAAGGTTGCCATATGTTAGCAACTTTTTATTTTGCCAAATATTGGTAACAAACCAATCAGAACGAACACACCCCATAATAGTCCGTTGGTTTAGAATTTTCACAATGGCATGGTGGAGGTTTACTAATTCATTTGACACCAAGTACCATTTGATCCAACATTGAAATTCCTATAAGACTTTATTTCTGAACTCTAAAAATAAACACTACAATTTGTTTTTGCACTAGATGGACAATTTCTTATAATGCTGAATATGTTTTTAGTTATTTGTGAACAACTTTAGTTAGTTAATTCTCCGTCGACTGAGCGCTAGTCGCTCCCGTAATATTCCCATGATATGCATGCTATCACTCTTAATTTTATGACACCTACATGTTGTCTTGCTGTTATTTTAGATCCCTTTGGGATGATGAAAAAAATTCCAGGTCAATGACTTGTGGACTCCATCTTCTCACCACCTGATCCGCCGGTGGCACGTGGCATGCGCCTTCTACGTTTTTAGAGTTGGATCGGTTGGTTATTTTGAACTTGCTCTGTCACATATGCCATATCACTATACTGCCAAAAAACTTGTAGGTTGCTCACCACATATGTGTCATGTGGAATCGGTTGAACCAAGCTACTGACGTATGTATGCATCATTTTGGTGATTAGCGGGAGAGCAAGGATTAGAGCGAGTATGGACTTAGATTTTCTAGCGCAATAAGAACTGTTTATTTCGGAGTTCGGATGATACATGTGTAGTTTGATGTGACATGGTAATCGCTCTATCAATTCTTTAAAGTCATTCGACATTATTAGTTAATGGTGTTGTAGCGTCTTGTGTGTGTGGATATGGGGACCAAGCCCTCAACCGTCCTCGTCCCATGTAGACGCACCTAGCCACCACATGTCGTTCGCTTGCGTACTGTACCAGGCATCCTACTCGGTGTAGTGGGGTGCAACCACAATTGATGGCGAGCATCCTTCGAGGCGTCATCTCTCTCTCTGCTAGCTTCAAGTTGTCACTTTCTAGGAGGCCAACCCTGTCATAGCTATACGTTCAACATATAATCTTAGAGCATCTCCGGCCGTTCG